>NC_139257.1:27104062-27238855 GCF_977018435.1 Lepisma saccharinum
TATGAATTTTTTTCTTCTGCTGACTGAGATATTTTAACTGATTCTATATAATTTGAGGTCGCTGATTCCAAATATGTAGTCAGAAAAAGTGTATCACGTCACAATTTTTCACAAATCACATTTGAAAATTTTCACAATATTATAATACTGGGCTAAACTCCAACAATTTTCCATATAGATATCTGCAAATAATGATTTTTTTTTCTGCTGACTGAGATATTTTAACTGATTCTATATAATTTGAGGTCGCTGATTCCAAATATGTAGTCAGAAAAAGTGTATCACGTCACAATTTTTCACAAATCACATTTGAAAATTTTCACAATATTATAATACTGGGCTAAACTCCAACAATTTTCCATATAGATATCTGCACATAATGAAATTATAGGACTATACATAGGTGGCGTAGCTGATAACAGGTATTAAGTTGCATTGTTTCACAAGTCTCATTTCAAAATTTTCAGAAAATTATATCCGGCTACATTGAAACAGCACTTGCAAAGAGAATGCGACGCAGTCAGATGTCCATGCAGAGTATCACGTCACGTTGTTTAACAAACATACGTTTCTATTTTTTCAATAGGGAGTTCTTAATGGACAAAAAGTTTAGGCAATTCCGGCAAATTGATCAATTTGTTTCACAAGCACATACAGTCAACACCTGATGCCTGTACTTATGCTAAACTTAACATACACCACGGAATAGCACAACATGCATACCTACTTAGGCAAAAAATTTCGTTTCTTTGATATTCTGTAGTAGGTGACCTCAGGAACGTCATGCTGCAAGCACCAGCAATAGTCGGCCATCATGTTTTCATTCCATCTCCCCTGATATCGGTGCTCCATGGTTTTTATGTCTTGGTGGAAGCGTTCGCCCTGTTCTTCACTTACTGCACCAAGATTGGACAGAAATACATCTAAGTGGCTGTGCAGGAAGTGAAGCTTGACACTCATATTTACTCCTAACTTCTGAAACGTCACCAACAAATTTTCAACTAGAACCTCGTAGTTGTGCGACCTGAAGTTTCCAAGAAAGTTTGTAATGACATCAGAAAAGGCACACCATGCATCTTTCTCTGTGCGGTTCATTGTTTGTAAGAATTCATCATCTTTCATTAGCATCCTTATCTGAGGACCATCAAAAATACCTGCTTTTATTTTCTCATGCGTCAATGCAGGAAATTTTGAGCAAATGTATTTAAAGCAAGCCCCATTCCTATCCAGAGCTTTTACATACTGCTTCATTAATCCCAACTTAATGTGCAGTGGAGGAAGTAACATTTTCTTAGGATCAACAAGCGGCTTGTTCTGGATGGTTTTCACCCCGACTTCAAAGCTTTTCCTGGCAGGCCACAGTCTTCGTACCCAATGTTCGTTCCTTGCTCGACTGTCCCATAAACACAAAAAGCATGGATATTTCGTGAAACCTGCTTGTTGACCAAGTAACATTGAAATGACCTTGAGATCTCCGCACACAAGCCAACTGTCATTTGCATACTTTATCTTTCGAAGCAGTTCTTTCATTGTTTCGGCCAACAGGAATGGATGCTAACTTATTGCCATTATGCAGCAACACACACTTCAAACTCCTCTTCGAGCTATCAATAAAAAGCCTCCATTCTTCTGCATTATACGTACATCCCATAGCTTCAATTAGTCCCTTCACATCTGTACAATAGACAAGTTCTTCGTCCCTTTGAAAATATCTTAATAGATGCCTCTCTCTGTCCCGATACATGAAGGTTGTTCCAGATGCCAACATATTTCTTTCCTTTAGTCTACACAGGTCCTGCATACTTTATGAAGTGCCCAGGATTTATCTTGGTCACCCAATTTAATTCCGAAATATACACTATATTCTTTCCTTACAAAGTCAGTAATATTTGTCCTTTTTTGGGGGGTTAACAATGTTCGAATAAGTGATTGAAATAATATTCATTATAATATTCCATGTGCTGCCATCTTGTGACCTTTTTACGGACTACGTTGTTTCATTGCTCTACATATACATCCCTAATATTAGATAATTTTCTATTTTCCTCCGAAACCTGACGTGATAGAATAAAACTGATTTCGGTTTTGGATTTACCACCCTCGAATTACTAAAGAACAACCGTCAGCCTCCAGTCAGCAAAATGGACGTAGACCAGTGCAATCGGTAAACTATTAATTCCGTTTCCAGGCAACAGATGGCGGCAGATCCTCCACACCGAGCAGAGACAGGCGGGAACGAGTGAGAACAATGGGAGTGCAGACTTCAGGATTTCAGACTAAGTCTACAATGACAAACAGGTACGAGTGTTATATTTTGTATTTCATAGGACGATTTACTCTTGTACTTTTACATTTAATTGTTAGTGCTCAAAGTCAATAACTTTACCTTAGAATATATGTAAATTTAAGATTTTGTGAGGCGTTAATTCACCTTGGTATTCTATTCAATTTGGCTCCATTCACTGTTCGTTTCAGATTACAAAATTTACAAAAAAAAGTGAACGCTTTTTCTATTAACGACTGTCCTTGAAAGCATAGGCGTAACTTGGTGGATGGAAGGGGGGCACTTGACCCTCCAAACGTTTGGGGTTTATTAAAATTTACAAGCTAGGGTACCTGAGGAGTAAAGTACTACAGAGTAATATTTGTAATTTCGCAAACGTCACTGTTATTTAGCAAATAATCCTGGACGCTGTTTTTATGGGATGCAGACTCAAAATTAGGCCCAGTTTAGTTCATCCCCCTCAAAATAAGGCATAGTTTGATTCTGACCCCTCAAAATTAGGCCCAAGTCTGATTCCTCCCACTCAAAATTAGGCCCAGTATAATTCTGCCCCTTCAAAATGACGCCCAGTTTAATTGTCCCCTCAAAATTAGGCCCACGTTTAATTCTGCCCCCTCAAAATTAGGCCAAGTTTTATTCTCCCCTCTCAAAATTAGGCCCAAGTATGATTTTTCCCCTCAAAATTAGGCCGTTTAATTCCCCCCTCTCAAAATTACGCCCAATTTAATACTGCCCCCTCAAAATTCGGCCCAAGTCTGATTTTTCCCCTTAAAATTAGGCCCAGTTTAATTCTGCCCTCTCAAAATTAGGCCCAAGTCTGATATTCCCCCTCAAAATTAGGCCCAGTTTAATTCTCTCCTCTCAAAATTACGCCCAGTTTAATTCTGCCCCTCAAAATTAGGCCCAAGTCTGATTTCCCCCCCTCAAAATTAGGCCCAGTTTAATTCTGCCCACCTCAAAATTAGGCCCAAGTCTGATATTCCCCCTCAAAATTAGGCCCAGTTTAATTCTCCCCTCTCAAAATTACGCCCAGTTTAATTCTGCCCCTCAAAATTAGGCCCAAGTCTGATTTTCCCCCCTCAAAATTAGGCCCAGTTTAATTCTCCCCTCTCAAAATTACGCCCAGTTTAATTCTGCCCCTCAAAATTAGGCCCAAGTCTGATTTCCCCCCTCAAAATTAGGCATGGCTCATTTTTCCCTCAAAATTAGGCCCCTTTTAATTCTCCTCTCTCAAAATTACGCCTAGTTAAATTGTGCCCCCTCAAAGCTAGATCCGAAGTTACGCCCATGCTTGAGACCTCAATCTATCTGCCAATCGCCTTAGTGTGCGCTGAAGCGGGACGAAATCTCAGTTGCCAAATGTCCAGTCACCGACAATAAAAATGGGCCACCTATATCCTAAAATACTGGCTTCCCTGCACGGCATTGTGTGTGTTGCCTAACCATACGCCGATAAGTGAGTTTTAATAACATGTTCAATGGCAACTTCTACCATAGAAAAGTTTCTATGCTTCTACCTTCGCCGAAGTGTTAGGCAATGCACATATCGCCTTGCAGGGAAGCGTGTATTTCAGGATATAGGTGTTCCAATTTCATTCCCGCTGACTGTACGTTCTAGCCAGAACGTAGGCTGTCCTGTACAGCATTGACAAGCGTAATCTTGTCTTTGCTTGTTGCTGTCACAAGATTTTTCGATCGCTATTTATTCCCGCGTTCAGAAGGGCCTACTTTTAAAGGAAGCTTAACAACCCTCATGTTGACAACCGCGCAAAGGAGGAAACTAGGTCCGTAGCTATGACTAGAACTGATCTCCAGGGGAGGCTCACGGGTTACGAGGGGGGGGGGGGGAGCTTTGTAAACCAAGTCCATTTTTCAAAAGTTTAACAGTATTAAATGAAGGCAAATTGTGTGTGTCGGGGGTCATTAAGTTAATTTAGAATATAAAATTTAGAAATATCATAAAAAATACTAGTTTCTTTTTTCTATATCTTCTAAAACATTTCTTGAAGTGCTAATGACTGCTACTGACACTCCATACTATTTTTGATGATACATATATTTATATCATAAATGTTAAAATGTACAATATTCACTTCAATCATAGTGCCTACCTTACATTCCACCCCCGGTCGAAGCAATAGAACTCCCCTTCGTTCCCAAAACTTGGGATCTGTTGACATTTGACGCAGATGTGGAAGGAATGTGGATGATGACGTCAAAGTCACAGATTTCTGTCAAACGAGAGGCTGCAACAGGGACAGGTAAGGTACAGATAAAGAAGGCTCCCTATGAAAGAACTTTCTAAAGTCTAGAGAATCTTCTAAACACTTGCCACTGTTCAGACTTCTGCTCATAAACAAGATGAACGAACAAATCTGTGAACAAAATAAAATATTCTGTCTACATTTTCACTCTTCACCTCAAACAAATTAGAATACAAAATATTTTTGTCTAATGTCAAGGGAGCTGGCGGCAGTGCCTGACTTGTAGTAGATTTGGCAACATGAAGTGTCTGATTCTCTATTTTGTTTCACGAGCTGCGTTCAGCACCTTGGGACACGAAAACAAACTATGCCTTCCGACCACAATTGAACCGATTGCTGATTGACTGCTTTTCAGCCGACACTTGCAAATTGGTTCACTATAGTAGATATAATTACACGATTAGTTTGGAGTTGAAAATTTCTTACAATCAATGTAAGCTCGTGGACGTGTAAAACTTTTGAGATAAACCTTAAGGAAGTTGACAAGGATGGTCAATATCGGATTAACCTTTCGGGAGGTATCAAATGTCGTCTCCTTTCCCGGACATGTCCTATATTTTAGTCTTATGTCTGGCATCCGAGATGAATTTGAAAAATAAATCGTAAATGTGCTACATTTTTAACATCGCATACTTTATATTAAGAAAATAAAATTCCCCTCATATGCGTGAAAACATGATTAAAAGTTTGAGAATCTTTATGCTCAAGAATTCATAAGAAATGCATTATTTTCTAACACAAAACATGTCAACTGTACGTTATTTGATACTCATAACATTTTCTACTAACGTGTACCTATTTTTCTTACCGAGTGTTTCTCGCGATTTTAGTTTTCAAGGACATTGATTTTACCCTAAGCTTTGTTTTCCCCGCACCTTGAATTTTCCATGGAGCTTTACTTTTCCCCACATCTTGAGTTTTCCCGGAACTTGGTTTTCCGTGCAGCTTTCGTTGTCCCTGCAAGTGAGTTTTCCCCGGAGCCTTAGTTTTCTCCGGAACTGGACACTACTGTATAAAGATCGACCTTTTACACTATACAAGTTCATTTCTGGGGTAGTTTGAGTTTTTGTCAAGCCCACTTTATGCACAGAAAGTCTAATAGGGATTAAGCCCACCATTTAAACTGGGATCCGAACCACCATGTGCTTCCAGCATGTATCAAACCCGGGACCCTTGTCTCTGGGATAGTACTATATCATCGCCGAGTAGGAGATTTTGACTAGAAAATTCAAGTAAACGTGTAACTGATTTAACTACCCCAATACAGTATGTTTTAAAAGTCTTGCAGGATTCTAAAGACCTATAACTTTTAAAGTAATGGATTTATTACAAAGAAATAGTAGACTATTTGTTGCACAGAGGAAACTATAAAATTAATGTTTGATATGGTTTTGTTCATCGCCATATCTCAAACTCGCACCATTCACGTCCAAACACTCTTGCAATCTTCGTTTGTATCCGAGAATTGCATTTTCTGACAGTGCTCGTTCGAAATGTTATGAATCACATCATGTATCTTGAACTTCAGTTGGAATCATGTGATGGCGCGATCATCTGCATATACGTCATTCAGCAGTGTGGGCAGAACAAAATTTTAACTTTCCTGTGTAAAAAACAACATTATTTCGTTGAAAAAAACCTATTAGTTTAAAGGTATTCGCGATTAAAATTACCACATGAGCGCTAGTGTCGCTTCCCATATGGCCGTTCTTTTTCTGACTTACCTTTATGATTATAGACATTAATTAATTCTCAAACTATTTTCATCTTCGGACTCAATCGACTTGCACCTGTTCCAAATTACATGCATAATACATTGTTTTCGAAAAAAATGTTATATTCATAAAGAACAATTTAAAACTTAATTTCATAGTAATAAAATCAATTTTCGGAAAATAAAGTGAACAGACTCGTGCGTTCTTCGTAATTTCCTTGCCGCATTTCAGTTATGCCAATCTTGTCAATCAATTCTGTTTTTCCTGATTTATTTACAAATTTCATTTTGTTGATTCCACGGGGTGGAAAACACATGTAAGCTTTTCACTTGTCCTGACCCACAAAACGATTTAGAGCAAAAAACTGAACAGTAGACGTTACTTTTTCGCATGTTCCCCATGCTTTGAACGGCTTTAACACAGCGAAGTATCCTACGTGGAGTGGTTCGTGAAAATCTCACCAGATGGCATATCGGATAATTTTAAACGCCAATAGCTTTTTAGAATCCTGCAGAACTTGAAAGACACGCTGTGCGGTGCGGGATGTAATTAATTCTCATTTCGTGTTTTGCAGGAGAGAACTAATGGTAGCTCATCGTCCCCGTAGCGCCACTGACCTGTACCACATCCAACGAAACAGGACCAGGATGTCTGACGAGAGAGTTTGACAACGACGAGCTGCTATCATCATCATATTCTTCCTATTCCTTGTCATAACGAGCGTCTGCATGGTTTTCATCTACGCAGGAATCAACCCTGAAGGAATAGTGCTGAGCAGGACAAAACCAACATGGAGGAACACTTCCACAGCACGTCCACCAAGAAGCACAACCACTGCACCTCCAAAACCCAACCCCACATTCACAACGCCGACTTTGACGACAAAAAGTTCCGTATCGAAGGCGGGAAAGGTAGAGCTCGCTACAGTGCTGCCGTCGGTGGCGATGCGAGAAACTACAACGGCTCCGGCGGGCTCGTTGAAACCTGAATTCAACTCAACGCACAAAATGAGAGATTGGGCTGTGACGGAGAGCGGGTCTCTTGTGAACAGTTCCGGAAACGAATCAAAGAATGAGTCAGACCCTTGGCGAGGGAATGGAACATCGTCTGGCTATACACTAAGGTGACGTATGAAGTCAAGATCCACGATATATCATTTCCAGTGGCTTTCTTTTCCTAGGCAATAAATATGTATACTGCACAAATAATAACTAATAAAATCCCTCCAGTACAGCAGTTGTTTCTTGTCCGTTTAACATTCTCCTTTTGAATAAATATTACTCACTATGTTTGCTTTGGGACTGATCTAATGAATACAATGTATAAACCAAGGTTATTAGAAGTATAGATTGGGCCAATCCGTTGTTTACTCGTAATGACGAAACGACGGTAAGAGGTGAATGTATCCATGAAATGAATTCCAAATCTATGCGCTAGTGTTGCACTATGCAGATAGGAAACCATTCCAGAAACTGAACACACGAAATCGAGTACACGAATGAGCATTTCCACCCATTTACATTTTGTGGCTTCAGACAAATTGAAAATAAATATCGATAGGTACTTATTGTTATGCGGGACAGAATATTATTGATCGCAACGGGAATTTTTTTAAATCCCGACATTCGGGACGGGAAATATTCGCAATTTCTCGACTAGTCGGGAAATCTCAAATTCTCATTTTCACCTTAAGTGATTTTCTTTGCATTTCTGGAATGAAAACTAACAATTTCCGATAAGTTCCAGACACTTGCAATGTAGAAAACGTCAAGAATTAATACCGTTTTAAAATGACCATTTGGTATTTCCCGACTGCTCGGCATCCAGAAATTTAGGGAAGTCATTTGCTGAAGTCGTGATAGGGACGGAATTTTTCTTTCCTATCCCGGTCCCGACTTTCCGAGATACCGCACACCACTTGTTATTATTATTTATTTTAGTTCAGAATAAGATACATCTTCCAAGTACGTTGAACATAATATATACGTTATATACGTTTTTCAAAAGGATTCTTCGGCCACCGAGCTTTGGATTCGTGTGGAAACGCTAACGTGAATCATGCTAATGCTAGAATCTGCAGTGCGCATTTCTGCCCAGAAGATTATGTACGTAATCTGAAAAGTCAACTTTTAGGTTTACATCGAAGAAAGATCCTTAAGCAAGATACCTTCGACTCCTTATTATGAGCAGGAATGTAGAAAGTATAATCCTGGTAAATACTTCGCCTACCATTTCTTTGCCATTGGTGTACAATTCTCTCTCGCTTTTTCCCTACATATTCACATAAAGCAATAAAAATACAAACTGCTAACTTTTCATTCCATTTTGGTTATTTATTAAACGGTACGTGTTTGTATTTATATTTGATAAATTTACTTTGCTCTTCCGGCCATTTAAGTCAATTGAGATTATGAAGAAGTGATAAAATAGATGAATGGTCAATCACAGTTCCCCTTACTTACAAGAGCGACCACAAGAAAAAGAACCTTCCTCCTCTTCCGTTCAACTCGGACTATAAGAGAGCATGCTCCACTCTCCCCCTCCCCTCCACACTGGAGTACGGTGCACAGGAGTCGCGAGTCTGCGCAGGTTTCTTTGCTTGTGGTTCCACTATAATAGTAATATAAAATTGTACACTCACCTCACTTAGTTCTCCGGCAGTTTGTTTCTTTATACATCATATTTGGAGAAGATACAATTCAATCTATAGGTGTACGTACACTGTATATAACACACCTTATTACTGACTTCCTTGACCCTGGATGTACAGGGTCAAGGAAAAGAAAGAAATGAGCATAATTTTCGATGAAGATGTTGTACCTAAACAAAAAAAAAACTCAAATAATGAATTCGACAATGTAAATTGATGAGATTTAGTAAATCATTTGATTAGGGTGACCAGATATTTGTTGACCAAAAAGAGTATAGTCTATAGGAAGGTGCGCATGCATTTTGCTCTTTCATGGGGTCCGCAAAATCCCGCGCGACTTCATGACAGTCTAATTATCCTGAAAATTATGCAAAATTAAAACTTCTTTTTATTTTACACTAATTTTGCACAAAAAAACTATTTTGTGACTGCATAATATCTATTTTAATATTCTGATGCAATTATTGAATATTCTAAAGCAAATTTCTTGGTATGTTGATGCACATGATTGGAGGAGAATATTTACACACCAATATTGATCAATATTTTGAACAAATTTTAATTATTGCAATTTTCAAGTATCGGTATCGGTATTGGTGGGAGTTGGTAAGAGGATCGGTATCGGTTCAAAGTGATATCGGCTCAGCCCTAATCATTATCATTAAATTCTAATGAATTTGAAATATGTCTTGCTTGTTGATGGAATATGAAAATGACGCTTGAAATTGTTCATAGGAAATTCTTGAGTCAAGGAGTAAATACTTCAGTTTTTTGACATCTTGACGTTTTCCGTTCTGTGGATTTTAAGGCATTTTTACGCATAAAATAATGAATGAAATTAAATAGCAAGGAAAAGAGTATATTTGGAGATTTTTGCAAATTGAAAAGAGTATAGAGTATATGAACCTCTAAAAGAGTATAATACTCTAAAAAAGAGTATGTCTGGTCACCCTACATTTGATGAAGTGAACTAATTCTGAGTGGACTAATCGCAAAGGACATAATCAGCTCATATCCTATTACTTCTTCATGGTATGTGACGTAAAGTTCCCGCCCAACCGTTTGCCGGCGTTAGTGGTTATCGCATCTCCTTTTCCATAGCCTGTAGTACACATCCTCATCTAGACATTGTTCTTGTTCTGGTGTTTAATATCTGCATACTGCAACACTGTCGTTTTGTCATTTCACGTGACTTCACATTGAAGTGATGCATTCACTTGGCCGGTTACACGTCATCGCACGCAAAAACTTCAACCGTTACCATGGTTTTGGGCCAGGGCTGGTATAAACAGCGGATTATGTAAATTACAAAAATATGGCAAATTTAGACCATAGTTGATTGCAAACTGGTTCACTAGATGTCACTTGTGTGTTGATGTTCCACCTTTGTTAATATGCCGACTTAGTATTAGTGAAATGTTTAATAAAGGTTTGAGTTTTTTGTTTAAAGTTCACTTTATGCACAGAAAGGCTAATCAGGACTGGGCCTACAGTATAATATGGGTTCAGAACCACTATGTGCCTCCACTGGGTATCGAACCCGAGACCACTAGAATACAAAACATATTATGGTATCTTCAGGGTGCCGTATCCAGAAATTTGACAAGGTTAATGGAGTTCTTGATTTTAAAACAAAAACTGAGCCACCTATCAACTCAGCACAATATCTCCACAAAAGGTACGTAAATAAAACGAAATCGCCTAAAAATTACATACGCATATGGATTTGTACATATATTCGGAATATAGAAAATATCATCTTCAGAACATAGTAGAATTAAATTTATCAAAGACAAAAATTAAAGCAAGAAGTGGTTTGTAAATCACGTACAGTATAAGATAACCAACGAACTACAAAATTAGAAACTTAAGTAAAATGGTTCACTTAACATAAAATATGTACAAATTAACTCTATATATACACCTACACGTAACAGTAAAATTAACATTTTTTTCTTTTTTTTAAAATGACTATCGTCTACATTTTGGCACCTATGCACCGCGTCTCTTCAGTGAGAGACTGTTTTTATTCAGAAAATAGAGAGTTTATTTTGTTTTACAGCAAATGATCCTTCACTAAATGTACGAGAAGTAAGATTTTTGTTTTGTGATATAAGCTCTTTTACTTCACTCTTGACTGGTGCTCACTTCTCTGACATTTAGGCTAACGTTGTAAAGCACAGAATGCTCTCGTCTTTTCCATTTTTTTCAGCGCAAAGGGAGTTCATAAAGGATATGAAAAATTCAGGATTTACATCACAGAGCTTGCAGTACATGACAGCTGTGGTGTACAGAAGTTCAAACAGCTCACCGTCACTTTGCTCTTTGCAGCACGACTCGAAAACGTAATCAATGACGTAATACAGTAGCTCGCAGCTGTTTTCAGCAATCATTTGCCTCAGATCAACACAATCTGGCCACACTGGCCTCTCGTGCATTCCATGCGTTGGCCACAGGCGCTTGTTATGTCCTTCTTGAAGATTTGCCGGACAGAAGACGCTCCCTTCATTCTCCATCAGCCTACGAGACCGTCTAAGATGGCGTTTCGTCTTTGGCTGTTAAAATAAGGGAAGACATTTAACTTCTGGACTACATAACATAGCAGATCTAAATTTTCAAGGCTTACGGGGTTGCTACGAAGCTGGTGTCACAAGCAGAATTAAGCCCGCATCGCACGGAACTGGATTTCCGGTAGGTATGCCCTACTTGGCGCTGGACTGGCTACCAATTTGCTAGTTTTCACCTCACACGAAACTTATCAGCGTACTTGTCGATAGAATTTTGTTCCCATACGATGGAAGTTGTAATGGCGGCCGCGTGAGATGTAAACAATATAACTTCACATTTTTAAAAGCCGATAACTATTCAACCGAGAGGATTAGCGTTTCGTATAAAACGTTATTAGGTACAAAACAATGGCGCTGTTTAAATACATGCTTTACAACGTTTACTGTACACGTATGGAAGAATATTTTAGTTGTTTCAAATGTAAACACCGTGTACTCAGCATAGATGGTGTAACTCAACGCGCCTTTCATGCTGTATACGTTATTTATTGCTGGAGTAACACTCGGAAACCACAGACAAAAGCGCTCCTTTGCACACTCACAGATTATCTTCACATGGCGAAACTTTGCTCTGATTGGCTGTTCCACAGAATCCAGTCGAGGAAAGCAAGTAGCAATTAGAACATGTCCTATTCCTCCAAATCAGTCAAGCAGTCAGCCAGGCGGCCATGATTGCTACCTAGAAAGTTAGTTCAGCGCCAACTAGGACATTCCTACTAGAAATCCAGTTCCGTGTGATAGGGGCTTTATTTGTACTGTAGTGGCGTAATTTATGCAGAAGTGATGTGAGAGTGCACATGATTTTTGAGTTCACTGTATTTCGGGAGATGGGCTTTGATCCTCCCGCGATGTAGTACGCGTTCATTGGTTGTCTTCGGTAGAACTGCCAGACCCTACGCATGCATAGCAATAAATAACTCATAATAAGTAATAGCTACAGATAGCAAATGCTCTAGCAAATATCAGTCCTTACAGTGACGTGCCCAGGATTTTCGAAAGCTTATAGCTCATATGACCATAAAGTGGGTTACGTCCTCTTATTTTAATACAGTCCTATATTTTGCCATCTTTTTCTGCATTTTAGGTTCTCTTTGGAATTCTGGGTCAAAAGGGGAGTATGACCACCACCAACTATCCTGGATACGCCGCTGTCTATCTAAAAACCAAAAACTACTGATAAAGACTAACCGAACTATGAGGAGGTAGATAGAGGTGATAGTGAGTTCGAGGTTCTTTGCTTAAACGTCCTTAAGTGTCCGTCCTTGTGCCGGTAATCCTCAATACGCCTTTTGTTAACTAGTTGCAAACTGAAGTAACATTGTGACATGTGATAGTGTGGGAATACACATGGAGTGAAAGGGCAAGAGGTACAATATGCGAATTTTTTCACCCCTTCCACTGATTGTTCAAAATGAAAATACGCACCAAACTCTCCCCACAATTAAACTAGCTTCTATAGTAGTGCATTTTTTAATGATCCTGGGTCTTTCGCATTATGTACTAATCCTATAGATACTGAGGCACCAAGCCTTCCCACGCTCCAAAATGTCTGAACTGAACCTAACGCTTATGTCAGTTTGGTACTGCATTTGTCTTTGCACCACCAGAAGAATCTCTTTGCATCACCTTAGGTTGAACATTCTGAAAGAGAAAGATAATACATGTGCAGGGCACACACGTTAGCTGGAACATGGCTAGATTGTTCCAGTTCTAGGAATCGTGATCAATGAACAATGAACTGAATCTTTCTGTTTCATTCAATCAATTCATGTGGTCCTGCACAGCTTAGTCAAAACGTCCTTATCAAATTTACTGATAAAAGTTGCATTAAAGAAAAACATGGATGGTGGTATGGAATTCTTAGACAGTGTCCACATGTACACCACTCAAATTATCCTTTGGGACACTAAGTTCTAGAAAGTAACATGAGAATAGTAGAATTCAGTACATACCTTTTTCCACACATGCTGTTCGTCGCACTCCAATTCAAGCTTCCTTTTCATGTCATCCATCTTGGTAGCCCGGCCATTTTGGAGCGACAACTTGGAGGGTTTAAGATCAATCAGCTTCATTCTTCGTCGACACGGCGACGTCTTGATATACTTCTCACTTTCTTCGGATGAGATGTCGTCCAATTCAACAAAATCCTGGCTATCGTCTCCCACTTCGAGCGTTTGGCTCCCGACGGATAACAGGGGCTTCTGGCCAGATTTTGACGCGACTGTGGTGCCACTTGTGAACGATGGCTGACGTATATCGGGACTGTTGTACCGGGCAGCTCTCCGCATAGACTTGATCTGTCTCTTGATTGTTTCGGGATCCTCCTCGAAGTCACTGAAGTCGCTGGCGGAAAGGCTAGAGGAACTGGAAGCCGAGCTGATAACTATGCAGTCGCTGCATTCTTTTTTTCCTTTGGTTGTCTTCTTAACGATTGGCTTTTCAGCCTTAATCCCAGTGTAACCAGAAGACTTTGCCTTTTCTCTTGACATCATTGTCATACTAACACATGCCTCATTGGATGTGGTACCTGAAGAGATATCAAAGCCAGGAAATGAATGATAAAGTCCATTTCATAAATATTGAAAACCATTGGAAAAACTACAAATTGCACAAAAAGGTAACTTGCTTTACGCATTTACGTAAATAATTTATCGCACACCCTCAATACCGCAAATGTCACAGTGAAATCAGTGGCGTAACGAACATCCTTGAACGGGAAAAAAATTAACTGCCATAAGAATTAGTTACAAAATGCCTCTATCAAGGAGTTTTAGCCTTGTAATCAAGGATACTCGTGGAGGTACATAGTGGTTCGGATCTCACTTTAAACTGTAGGTCCAGTCCCGATTAGCCTTACTGTGCATAAAGTAAGTCCACTAATCAAGGAGTTTTAGTTTCAATGTCACGTGACTTTCTTCCTCTTGGTTGTTTCGAGGCTTATGGTGCTGAAATCAATTTATAATCTGTACATCTGCTAGTTTTCAGGCACAACCATGTTGACTACATATTGTACTATTGTGCAACTTTGGGTATTTGTAGGCAAGACATTTTAACCAGGAATTTCGTAAGGAGAATTCTTACATCTGATACAACAGTATTTCTGACAGAACATTATTACGAATATGATGGATATGGGCTTTGAATATAGTAGAACTCAATACCGAGAATATTTTCATATCTGTCAATCAGTGGCGGCGATTGGGTTCCAAAACTGGGGGTTAAGGTGCCAAAACTGGGGGGCAAGAACAGTTTACTTTCACTTGATACATAAGGTTTAGCATAGTGCAGGAGCAGAAGTGGCGAAAAGTGCCCCCCCCAATCGCCGCCACTGCTCTCAATGCAGCTGTGGTTTTCACAAATACTTAAAAAAAACAAAAAAAAAACATATTCTACAATGAGGATGCTCTTTAACAGTAAACACTTACATTTTCTCTTAAAAATGTTTTGTCGTGAAAATTGTAAATAGTATAAATGTGGTCATGTTTTTTCTGATTGGAGCACAAGATGGAAGTATAGGGTAGAAAGTTGGGGTATTGCCAAATATCCACCTCGCCCGGGTGAAGAATTTTATCTTGAGCCGCTCCTGTTCGGAACGTACATAGCAAATCGAATCATAATGAGAAATTCGTTATCACCGTAGGGTGCGAAATTTCGGGGGTAGCGGGGAGGGGGATCCAGTGCGTGCGTGCGTGCGTGTGTGTGTAAATTAAGATATCCCATCACTAGACTTCAGTGATTTCACACCCGTGAATTAGCCTGTTTGTGAGAATAAGTATGTGACTTTTGGAGAATGGTTGCGTTTCGAATAGGCTTGTCAACTTTAAAGAATGAAATTCCGGGAGATTTCTTCACAGTCTTCAAACCTTTTAGATTAAAATATTCTGGAAGACTAATGGCCTGAATACAGCTGTTATCTGTTTGTGGTCTTAATAATAATAATAATAATAATCCGTGGCGCGACAGCCTTCGAAAGGCCTTGGCCTATCTCCCGACTGCCAGTCTGTCTTCCTCCCATAATCCTACCTAGAGGTGTGGAGATCTTCAACCGGTAATGGGGTGACGTGGGGTTAGCACGTCCCACGTCAAACCCCCCAGCCATTGTAGAATATTTCCGAGACCGTATCTCCCCAATTTCCTCACGATGGTGGATTGCCACCGGCCCTATACACAGGCCGAGAACCCAGACACTGAACCCATGCCGTCCCGCAGTCGGAGCCCAAAGCATATATAACATGATCTAAATTTAAAGAACGCATTCATTAACTGCTGTCTGGATTGTAATAATTTTTAATTTATAAATCCACTGTTGCTTTGTATGGTAATGTAAACCCGGAACGTCAGTTCAAAACTTCAAATACACATTTCTATATTGATACAAGAAGTTGTTGTTCTTATTGCCAACTCAATCAACCTATGGTTTTGATAGGAACAACGAATAACATTATAAAGTTAGCACCAATAGGGTTGACTTTTGCCGCATCTGTTGAGGACGCACAGAACTACACGTATCCACTGCTTCTGAAATTTTCTACTAGATGTCTCTCTAAGTCGCTATGGCGAGTTTATTAACACTGAGCAGGTGTAAATACTTTCTTTCCAAGATATGATTCACCACAGTAAAAACTACTGTCGAATCTCACGGTTCACAAAAGCTGAAAAGCACCTAGCATTCGGATGTAATTTCACTTTCATTTTTTTCACCATCCGACCATTTATATAAAAGCTCTCACTACGAGGATTTTTTTTTTCACAATCTAAAATGCGCAAATTTCATTTACTTAATCAGTGGCGTACAAGAAGGGGTTTGGTTTTGTTTAATTGATTGAGTTGGTGTTTTAAGTTCACTTTATGCACAGTAAGGCTATCCGGAACTGGACTTTCAGTATCAATTGGGATCAGAACCACTATGAGCCTCCACCGGGTGTCGGACCCAAAACCCTTTGATTACAAGGCGACGACGCTACCACGGCACCATCAGGGAGGTCCTCAGAAGAAGTTTGGCTCGTACTAGTGAAATACTAGGAACAGAGAGAAATTACATGGAGATGGAAACACTGCTGATCCTCTACAATATTTTCTACCGAAAATCTGGATGTTTTGGTTGTTTATCATCGCTTCGCGGCTTCTTTTATCGAAACGATGAGGCTGCGTAGTTTTTTGGTCTGTATGAACAAGCATAACTGAACGATCATGTCCTTCTGATCAAGATTCGGAAGAGAGTGAAAGTATAAGAACTGGTAACAAAGGAAGAGCAAAATAATTGCCAAAGCGAGAAAGGGAAAATAGTGGAGGAGGGAAAGACGAGAAAGAAAAAAACCTGTAGAAAGTGAAAGGCAAGTCCATCTGATCTCTCACCTACTCTTGCGCATATTTTGTGAACCTATTGATTAAAGAGGGGCTGGGGTGGGGGTGAGAGGGGCTTGAGCAGATATGTTTATGTTTGAATTCGGTTTCCGACTTGAAGAATTTAAGGTAACAGCGTTGAAAGAGAGACTTCCCCCAAATTCGCTCTCTCTTTCCCTCGCTGATTCTCATACTCTCCCACTCCTCTCTAGTTTCCACTTCTCATCAGGCCTGTAGTCAGGATTTTATTTCGGGAAAGGGGGGGGGGGGGCTAAACCCTTATCAGCAGAGGCGTCGCCAGAAATATTTGTAGATGGTGCAGGCCATTGAAAAGAAACTTGATTACTAGAAATATTAATGACAATAATAATTATTACCACGGTTATAATTGTCATTTTACAACAATAACTATTATAAGTTATTAAAAATAAACAAATTTTAAACCAAATTTATTGTTATTATTATGACTTTGCTACTCAATCCACCGTATGAGTGACATTATTTTTCTTACATTTTGTACAGTTAGTGTGTTGAAAATCATAGATATTGTATTTTGTAATTAACTTTTACACATTCCGTTCAAAAAAACACTTTAAAAGCTAGGAGCAAATTTTACTCATAAAGTTCATATTGTGTGACTTCTCACAAAGAAAACTATAAACTTAGGGAGATGTGGATCCATTTATTCTTTGGATTAAATTGTAGAATATAAAAATATAAGCTGGTTGCTCGATTATACACTAAACATTTTTCGATCTAATGTTTAATCTTGCTAAGAAAGTAAAATTAATTACCACTATACACTATTAAATTAGATATTTATAGGATTTCGGGGGGGTGGGAGTTCAGCCCCTTAGCCCTCCCTCAAAGAAAGAAAGATACACAGAGGAGACATAGAGAAAAATACAGAGGGAAAAACAAAGAAAGATCGATTTGATTTTTGTATTTAGCGTCGCTTTTCTGCCACTTTTGGCTAATCGCGACGATGATGATGAGTGATGATTTGCTGAAACTGACGAAGGGACACTGACAAAGAATACCTATGCCCAGGCAGGGATTCGAACCCGGGACTACTGGCGTCGTAGCACGCCCTGCTAAGCACCCACTCACGGAGATCGCACAGAAAGAAAGAAACAGAGTGTGTCTTCATGCACAGATAAGCCAATGGACTCAATGAGTGATTTGGTTTTTTTTACTTCGCGTTTTTTGCCACTTTTAGCTAATTGTGAAGATGAAGATGAATGGTGATATGATAAAAAGATGAAGGGACGATCACAAACACACAGACAGGACACAAGAAAGTCCCACAGAAGATTATTCTGGTCTTCAATCCAGTCGCCAGAGCCTCGTTAGTCTGCAACAATGCAGTCGAGGGTGTATTACGTGGAAGTGAAGGTGACATTTCGGTGTCTTCAAAAAAGGGTCATTCATTATACCCTCGCTGGGCTGGACCTAAAGTTTAAATCACCGTGTGCCTCCACCGGGTATCGAACCAAAGATCCCTTGATTACAAGACAGATAGAGAATCACAAGAAGATTGGCTTGCTTTATTTTACTTCGCCTTTGTGCAACTTTTGGCTAATTGCGTAGATGGGGATGAGTGATGATAAAAATACATTGATGAATGGATACTCACAAATATCCATGCCCAGGCTGGGATCCGAACCCGGGATCCCTGGTGTCGTAACGCGATGTGAGAACCACTAAGCCACGGGGAGCGGCTTTCACAAGAAGAAAAAGATAAAACGAGGGAACGAAGGATAGAAATGGATACAGAAGAATAGAGCGATAGAGGGAAGGAGCAGAGAATAACAAAGAACAAAAGACAAAAATGGATATACAAAGGAAGAAAAAGACAAAAATGGATATACAAAGGAAGAAGAGAGCGCTAGGAAGAAAAATACAAAAAACGGATATACAAAGAAAGAAGAGAGCGCTAAGAAGAAAAATACAAAAATGAATATACAAAGGAAGAAGAGAGCGCTAGAAAGAAAAAAAATACAAAAACGGATATACAAAGGAAGAAGAGAGCGCTAGGAAGAAAAAGACAAAAATGGATATACAAAGAAAGAAGAGAGCGCTAAGAAGAAAATTACAAAAATGGATATACAAAAAAAGAAGAGAGCGCTAGGAAGAAAAGACAAAAATGGATATACAAACGAAGAAGAGAGCGCTAAGAAGAAAAATATAAAAAAACGGATATACAAAGAAAGAAGAGAGCGCTAGGAAGAAAAAGACAAAAATGGATATACAAAGGAAGAAGAGAGCGCTAGAAAGAAAAAAATACAAAATCGGATATACAAAGGAAGAAGAGAGCGCTAGGAAGAAAAAGACAAAAATGGATATACAAAGAAAGAAGACAGCGCTAAGAAGGAAATTACAAAAAACGGATATACAAAGAAAGAAGAGAGCGCTAGGAAGAAAAAGACAAAAATGGATATACAAAGGAAGAAGAGAGCGCTAAGAAGAAAAATATAAAAAAAGGATATACAAAGAAAGAAGAGAGCGCTAGGAAGAAAAATACAAAAATGGATATACAAAGGAAGAAAAGAGCGCTAGGAAGAAAAAAACAAAAATGGATATACAAAGAAAGAAGAGAGCGCTAGAAAGAAAAATACAAAAATGGATATACAAAGAAAGAAGAGAGCGCTAGGAAGAAGAAGACAAAAATGGATATACAAAGGAAGAAGAGAGCGCTAAGAAGGAAATTACAAAAAACGGATATACAAAGAAAGAAGAGAGCGCAAGGAAGAAAAAGACAAAAATGGATATACAAAGGAAGAAGAGAGCGCTAGAAAGAAAAATACAAAAACGGATATACACAGGAAGAAGAGAGCGCTAGGAAGAAAAATACAAAAAAACGGATATACGAAGAAAGAAGAGAGCGCTAAGAAGAAAAATACAAAAATGAATATACAAAGGAAGAAGAGAGCGCTAGAAAGAAAAATACAAAAACGGATATACAAAGGAAGGAGAGAGCGCTAGGAAGAAAAAGACAAAAATGGATATACAAAGAAAGAAGAGAGCGCTAGGAAGAAAAAAACAAAAATGGATATACAAAGAAAGAAGAGAGCGCTAGAAAGAAAAATACAAAAATGGATATACAAAGAAAGAAGAGAGCGCTAGGAAGAAGAAGACAAAAATGGATATACAAAGAAAGAAGAGAGCGCTAGGAAGAAAAAGACAAAAATGGATATACAAAGGAAGAAGAGAGCGCTAAGAAGAAAAATACAAAAAACGGATATACAAAGAAAGAAGAGAGCACTAGGAAGAAAAGGACAAAAATGGATATACAAAGGAAGGAGAGAGCGCTAAGAAAAAAATTACAAAAACGGATATACAAAGAAAGAAGAGAGCGCTGGGAAGAAAAGGACAAAAATGGATATACAAAGGAAGAGGGGGCGGTAAGAAGAAAAATACAAAAAACGGATATACAAAGAAAGAAGAGTGTGCTAGGAAGAAAAAGACAAAAATGGATATACAAAGGAAGAAGAGAGCGCTAGAAAGAAAAAAATACAAAAACGGATATACAAAGGAAGAAGAGAGCGCTAGGAAGAAAAAGACAAAAATGGATATACAAAGAAAGAAGACAGCGCTAAGAAGGAAATTACAAAAAACGGATATACAAAGAAAGAAGAGAGCGCTAGGAAGAAAAAGACAAAAATGGATATACAAAGGAAGAAGAGAGCGCTAAGAAGAAAAATATAAAAAACGGATATACAAAGAAAGAAGAGAGCGCTAGGAAGAAAAATACAAAAAACGGATATACAAAGAAAGAAGAGAGCACTAGGAAGAAAAGGACAAAAATGGATATACATAGGAAGGAGAGAGCGCTAAGAAAAAAATTACAAAAACGGATATACAAAGAAAGAAGAGAGCGCTGGGAAGAAAAGGACAAAAATGGATATACAAAGGAAGAGGGGGCGGTAAGAAGAAAAATACAAAAAACGGATATACAAAGAAAGAAGAGTGTGCTAGGAAGAAATAGACAAAAATGGATATACAAAGGAAGAATATAGCGCTAGAAAGAAAAAGACAAAAATGGATATACAAAGGAAGAAGAGAGCGCTAAGAAGAAAAATACAAAAAACGGATATACAAAGAAAGAAGAGAGCGCTAGGAAGAAAAAGACAAAAATTGATATACAAAGGAAGAAGAGAGCGCTAAGAAGAAAAATACAAAAAACGGATATACAAAGAAAGATGGGAGCGCTAGGAAGAAAAGACGAAAATGGATATACAAAGGAAGAAGAGAGCGCTAGGAAGAAAAAGAAAAACAACGGAGAACAAAGGCATAGAAAGAAGGACACGAAAAAGAAAGAACGAAAGATGGAAATAGATATATACAGGAAGAAGTCAGCGATAAAAGGAAGAAAGAGAGATAGAGAGAGAAACAGAATGAGAAAGATAGAAATAGGAAGTATGCAGAGAAGGAAGAGACAGAATAGAATGAAAGATAAGAACAGCAGATGAAGAAAGAAAGAGAGGAAAACAGGAAAGAATGAGAGTATATTAGTATCCACGACCACCAACTCACTTAGCCGCTGCTAAAAAAACAAAACCCGATGAGACATAAACCTGCCATTTTCCCTTGAGGTACAATATTCACGAGCTCATTTGTTATGTTGTAGTTTGAAGAAGAGACCAATTAGCACATGAGGAGAAACGTGCATAGGAAGTGTAGAGGTTGTGGGAACTTGTAACTCATACGAACTAATCCTGAAGAAGCTTTCACCCGTTTTTTTAATCATGGGAATCCATCACCGAGGGAAAGAATGCGAATTGGACGAAAATTAAGTCGAGCAGTACTTTCACGGGAAATGTTAATAGCTACGGATCTGCTGCAGTGTTGCCAAATCACAATATAAATAGGAGCCAAACCTCACACAAAAATGTAGCTGATATGTTTGGAACTTTCGCTCTCAAAAATTGTAATTTGGCCCACAGGGGAGGAGTTTGCATTTACCAATTTGTGTTTTCTCGAGTAATTTAGCTTACGACGTCTTTCATTTGATTGATTGAGTTGGTGTTTAAGTCCACTTTATGCACAGTAAGGCTAATCGGGACTGGACCTACAGTTTAAAGTGGGATCCGAGCCACTATGTGTCTCCACCGCGTATCGAACACGGGACCCCTTGATTACAAGGTGACGACCCTACCACTGCGCCATCGAGAAGACCCTACCTTTCATTTGCAAAACGTTGATTTTCAAAAAAATTCGGGGGGCTGTAGACCCATCAGTTTCCTTACTGCGTACGCCCGTAACTGTCAGTATTCAAATTCAACAGACTATAATGAGGGGGGGGGGGCTGGGGGATATCAGGAATATCATTCACCACATTTTAAAGTGTTCCTATCTAGCAAAAGTCTATTCATAAAAAAATTGTTCATTACAATAATAATAATAATAATAATAATAATAAAGTGTGTGTGTGTGTGTTTATGTAACAGCTAGATTTGAAACTAGATCTTCCGCCTTGGAACAGTTTGTGAATTTTAAAAACAAAGAACAAAGCGAGAATGGAAAGCAGAGGCGTAACATGATGGGGCCAATGGGGCACGCGCCCCCACAATTTTCAGATATAATAAAATTTACAAGTTAAGGGAACTTTTGTTACCCTCCTGGAACCTGGGATCCTCATTCCTTAAGAGGACCTCCGTGGCGGAGTGGTTAGCGCTACGACGCCAGAGGTCCCAGGTTCGGATCCCGGCCTGGGCATGGGTATTCTTTCACTCATCAATCTTCGCGATAAGCCAAAAGTGGCAGAAATACAAAGTAAAATTAACAAAACCAATCAACCTCCTTCCTAAAGTTAGACCAAAGATTACGCTGCTGATGGAATCCGCCAGATCTGGTTTAAAAAGATCGAAGTTAGCAACACTGGACACGGCATGTTTTGATAAGCGTTAGGAACACTGTTACCGGGGTAAATAAAGTGGAGCGAAGGTGGAGCAGCGAGCAAAAAAAAAAACATAATGCCGTTATAAAAAGAAATCCGATGTAAAACGAACATCATGATTTACAACCGCGGGTATCCGAGTTCGGAAGATTTGTCTGGCATTGTCAGGGAACTTGTACACGATGGAAATTAGCAACGTGGGAATAGAGAGGTTTCTGGTATCAGTGGCGCTGCTGTACCTTTCGCTCTGACGTAAGGCGGGAAATCTGCGCTTGCTTCAATTCAGTCACTCCTTGGGTCTTGAGAGGTGAACACGCAGTTCTACCTCCTGATGTGTGATGTTGGCCACAGAGAAGGTAAGAGTATATCATTTTTTCTTTTACAGTGTCTTTAACTTGTCTGTTAATTATACAATTTTCATTTCAGCATTTAAGATTCAAAAGCTTCCAATGTAGTTTACACAAACATGGGCGTCGCCAGAATTTTTTTTTAGGGGTCAGGCCATTTATAAAGAATAGTATTAATAATAATAATTATTATTATTATTATGAAATAATTATTATACACTAATAACACTGAACCATTTTTCCAAATTTATTATTATTATTCCGGAAGAAATAAAGCCTCATTCAGTCATTTTGCACTCATTTTAAACATTTTTTCCTGATAGTTTTCCTAGAGCTACAGTGAACTAACCAGTACCATAATGCAGTATAATAAGTTTAGGGTTGTTGAATTTTTTTGAATACGGAAAAAAGGAACTTTTTTGTCTTTAGCTAATACAAACTACAGGGGTGTAAGGGGTGACCTTCGCAGAAGCCCCCAAAAGTCAACCTCACTTCCAGTAGTACACCCTGGAGGCCATTGAGGCTATCTGGACTCTACGGCTAGTATAATGCTCTGTAGGGCTCTGTGTCTTGTGTTTTAACCTTGTATGTGCTGAGTGCTGAGTGTATGTGTTTTAACCTAAACGCACGGACATGAAAATAGGCGGCTGGGCAGAATTCCGCTGGTGCCACATGTGGGAAAAGCAAAGCGACAGCGGGACAAAAGTCACTGGTTCCCGCGCACTGTGTGGCAACGTCAACCGGGCTGCGTTGCCTATGGCGCGTCAAGTATCTGAGCGCTCAGTGAGCAACGTGATTGCTCAGCTACTTGACGGCCAAATAGGCATCGCTCCGTGAGCGCTGCTAACTTGATCGCTGAGCGAACTTGAACCTTGCTCGCCACAGGTTTGAGCCACAGAATATAGCGTTCTTGTGTTTCGATCTCGTGAGGCAAAGGGAAGAAGAGGAATACTGTATGAGAATGCCAGGGTGGCGAGCCCATAGATAAAATAACCAATGTTTATTCCAAATAATAAATATACACCGTAGTTTAGGAAAGTTGTGCAAGGGTGTGAAAATGAAAATTTCGACGGTTTTCTGCTCACATCAACGATTCTATTTCCATAATTAACAGCTTTTCAAACACGACGCAGCCACATTCATCACAGATTAATAGTAATTATTATTCAAAGGGACTGATATTTAATATTTTGATCAATGAGCAAACTGCGTCAAGTAAATGATTTGTCTGCTCAACGAGCGAAAATGTTGCTCAGTGAGCGTCGCTCAGATACTTGACGGGCTTAGTTCGACCTCTCTCTGGGGCACTTTTATGTTATCCCTGACCTTTCGAGCAACTACTGTCAATTTGTATCACGTGGATTACAAAGACCAACTCTACAACGAATTCTTTCATTCTCTTAAACCATAATATTAAAATCAATCAATCAATAGAAAATAGATTGTTTGAAAGCAGAATCTTGCGCCTTGTCAAATTATTTGAAAGGTGGGTACAAAAGGATTTAGGGGCTACCCTTTCCCGTACCAGTGCTACAGGAAGCCTCACATATCTACTACCCTTCAGTGATTCTGATTACCATCGTTTTTCCGAGTTCAATGTGTTCCGCTGTGTAAGCGCACAATGGAGCAAGTCGTTCGTTATGGTGGGGAGGCTTAGAAAGTGCAAGTTGGAACGAAAACAGTTCTAACTTGCCGTTAACAGCTTGTAACACGGAACTTGATGTGTTTATTGTTCTCGCTCTCTGTCCAGTACACTCGCCTTGAGTTTCTACAAAAGCTGCGGGAGAAAGTGGAACTACTTCACGTGCAACAGTTAGCCTACAAGTTCACTGTCGCATCAAGCACGCGCCTTCGTATCCTGGTCGAGTCACTCTTGTGAATTAGAAGTGTTATCGCTCTCGAGGTTATCGCTCTGCTCTCGAGGTGTGCTAAGAATCATGGGCGTAACTTAGAACCTAACTTGGGGAGGGGGGCGGGGTGCAGTATCGAACTTGGGTATTAAGTTTTGGGGGAACAGAGTCGGAAAGTTATCCATCCCATAACCATAAGAATAGCGTATACATTGAGAATTGAACTAAGAATATGGGGAATCATAAAAAATACTTTTTACTACCTTGATCCTCTAGTTCTTGGAGGTTGTACATTTTAATCATGGTGCGAAGTCATTGAAGACTGGTGGGGGAAGGAAGATCTTAATCACACGAGCCCTTGTGGCCATCCTTCCTATTTTCATATATATCTGTCCGTATGTTATACCTATTTATAATGCTACTAAATATAAAAATAAATTTGTAAATAAGGTAGGTGAGCCAAAGATGGCCCTAGTTAATATTCTACATCAATTTACAAGAAATAACTCCTATAACTAATTAACAACGTATATCAAATGGATATTTTGTAACATTGCTTGTAACTTTTGTGAATTAAAAAACAAAAAAAAGAATTACAAACCCGTTACATATGTTCCCAACGTGGCTTACGGCTTATAGTTGACTTAGAAAATTATGTTTTTTGTGCTCAAGAAAACATATTCATTCATGTTTATTCACGTTTCTAAATCTTATTAGAGAACATTGCTGGTGTCAAACATTTGATTGTTGACATGCATTATAGACAGTAACGACGAATAACCGACCTCCGTGGAGGACTGGCCTGCACTGTATTACCACTGTATTAATGTAGTGCCATTTGTTAGATGTGTTAAATACTAATATGATTTTCGTAAAGTGGGCCACTTTGGGAACACTGGCTACTTTGGCTCGCCTACCTTATTTAAAAATACATTATTATCGATTAAATGTGAAGGAATTAATTTCACAATTAATGGATATTTATAAAGTAGCAAAGAAAATCCAGTCAAAGATGTTAATAAACTACAAATTAGTTGAAATTGTTTTATTGTGTAAAAGCTCATGTTTAGTTTCCTATTGGATTCATGTTTTACATGTGTCAATAATCTCTCGAAAGAGCGAGAGCGAGATGGACGTCCAGAAGGTGGGGCAAGGGGGTCACGGCTCCCCTCTGGAAAGTAAAAGTTAACCAAACATTTCACACATATAATTTCATCTTAGTCACAATAATATTATAATTTCAAACCGAATCAATGTTTTTTGACGGGACAATACTATTATGGTGGAAAATGTGCCTCGTTTGCACCCCCCTGGAAAAGAAAAACACCTTGCTTGTCCCTCCGTAGAAAAATACTGCGGACGCCGATGGAGAGAAATAAAGCATTCAACACTCACAATCACGCTACTTTGTGTGTTTTTGATATTATCCTTAGTAAAGTATATTTGAAGTCAAAACTAATTGCTTGTCTTTTGTTTTTATAACAAAAAATCCCCCCCCTGAAATTTTTGGTGAGGGGAATTTTAAGGACAAGATTGTTGGAGGGATCATTCATAGCCCCCCCCCCCGCACCCTGATTTTAATAATCCATACAATTTAGGGGGAAGTGCCCTCTTGCTCCCGCCAAGTTACGCCTATGCTAAGAATGTCGCAAAGCTCAATGCCGAAGTGCGACCACAATGTTTGGGTTAGATGAGAACAAAATAAAAGGGCTACTACCAAATCCTTTGCTTATGTGTGTGTAAGGGATCGCCGATCTTCGTGGCAGAGTGGTTAGCACAGCGAGCTATGAGGTTCCGGGGGTCTCGTGTTTGAATCCAGTCTTGGGCATGAGCATTCTTTGTGAGTGTCCCTTTGACACGCACCTTCTGCCTTCAGGGCTTTTAGTTTAGTCTGGTTACAACCCTTTTATCGGACTTCTCAGGGGCTTCTAAGGGTTAGTAGGACCAAGCCCTTGCGAGGTCTGTGGTGTAGGATTTATTTTTAATTATCACCTATGTAGGTTGAAATGAAAGATCCTTAAGATCTTTTACTCGAAGATTTATTTGAACTTTCGATGTTATACAAATACTTTTCCAAACAGACAATTCACCCGGTATAACTTGTAGGTCTAAACCTATTAGTTATACCGAAGTTTATAACCCTGGTCTTTTGATGATGCAGGAGAACACCTTATTCAGAGTTGGGTTTGTGAATATCCGCCAAAATGGAGTACAAGTACTCCAGCCAATCCGAAGATTGAAGCAAGATATTCCCCAACGTCCCCTGAACCATCAACCTTTCGGCAACCAGGAGAATGTCCCGCAGACTCACAAAAGTCTAGCTCTTTTATATCATATTGTTGTTTACAATTTACCATGGTTATTACATAGTTGTTTAGTATTTCCATAGTTTCATCATTTTTCCTGATTTAAGTTCAACAATTCATTACATTAACAATAACACATTTTTAAAGAAAAGATTCCAACATAGATTAATATAATACAGAGTGAATAGTTTAGTGCCTGAAAAAGCATGTGTTGACAGGGGCGACACATAGCGTTCCCCCAGAAGAAAAAAAAATTAAATATAAGTGAACGTTATTTAATTTTGTTTTATAACTTTTTCTCCTTTTTGTATATTTTCATTTTTCTTTCAATTCTTCTTCATGATGTGAGGCGATGTTTCATTTGGGATCGTTTTCTTGGACTTCATTCTTCATTTGAATGTAGCTTCTGGAGAAAACAGGAAATGGTTTTACATCTTGTTTAACACAATCCTTCGTAAAACTTATTGACGTCAATTAGCCAGGTCTTCCATCCATTTAGGTCTTCTTCTAATTTTTCACGTTTCGACATCGGAACGGGATAAGGTAATGAAAACACTGGTTGGTTGGTGCTTAACAAAATTTCACAGGTATGGTTTTTTTGCAAGTCCTGGTTTGTCAGAGAATATAGGGCGATACTCAGTTAATATTCGAAATAGCTTCTCTTTCTCCCTTTGATCTAACAATTCTGGAGCAAATGCTTTCTTCTTCATATCTTCCTCGGATGCGGACCACTTGTCTAACTGAGATTCCTTTTCCGTCACTAATAGTTTTACATACGAAGTCTTATCATTTATTGCTTCAACACTATTTCCTTGACTATCTGGAATCAAAGTTTCTTCCACGACTTGTCCCTTTACCGTTAGATATAATTTGTTCGCACCTGCATCTAAATTGACTTTGTATCTTTTGAAGAAAGGATATCCGAATAACAAATCGGCTTCTAAATTCTTTACCACATAGACTTGGTCCTCAAAAGTGTGCCCTGCAATCTCAAAAAGAATGGTTCGGTATCCCACAATTCGGGACCTCTCATGTCCAACAAAATCTTTTAACCTTATTCCTGGACATCTTTGCAATTTCAAGCCTGGTAATCTCTCTCGGAGCTTTTCCCAAACATTATAATTCATGACAGTGCACTCGCTTCCTGTATCCAAAGTACATCTTATGTTTAATCCTAAAACTTCTATTAGAATTTCTGGCTTCTTGCTGCAATTTCCAGTTACTTCGAAAACATTAAACAATTTCTCTTCTTCTGAATTTGGATAAGAATTTATATCTAAATATAAAACATCTAAATTTTCATTAGTAATTAGTTTGTCTTCTTCGCTCTCACAAACATCAAGATTGTGTCGCGTTGTAGAAGGGAGAGCTTCATCTACAACGACCTCTGGTTTAAATTTGCTCGACTGGTAGAGGGAATATCCCAAGAAGGAGCTTTAATAGCGGAGGGAATTTCCCATACAGGTGCTCTAGGGTTCAAAGCACAGTCTTCTGGAATTTCGTCAGTCTGTATTCCACATTCTTTCTTACGAGACTGGTTCCAGTTTCTTTGATTCTGGTTCTTATTCAAGAACGTCCCTCTCTTGGCATCCTTCCTTTGCAACCTTAGATTTCCATTAAACCTTTGGTTGATCGGTGTGGGCCTCTTATCTTCTTCTCCTCCATTCCTCCGGGATAGCTCTAGATTCCTGATTCGAGGTTGAGGATTTCTCCGTTCATCAGTTCGTTGGTGATCGGCTTTCCATCCTTCCATTTGTTCAGACGCTTCGAACTTTCCCAGGAAATTCGTGAGTTGGTCTATGTTGGCGGGATCTCGAGTTAGTACCAGTTGTCGCACTCGTGAAGGTAACTGGCCAATGATTAAGTTCAGCACTTCTGATTGGTTGATGGTTTCCGTCAGATTGCAGTATGCTGCATATACCTCCCAGCAATATTCTTCCAATGATAACCCTGCACCTTTGCTATAATGTTTATTCCTCAGGGTATTCATTTCCCTTTGTTTTGCTTCAGGTGATGCGTATTGCTTCCTAAATGCAGAGCGGAAATGTTCAAAAGTTTTCCATCTCTTTTCGTTTGCCATAAACCAAACCTTGGCTTTACCCACCATTAGCGAAGGAAGGACCTTTAGTCGATACATCATGGGCATTTTCATTAAATCCATATAAGTATTTATCTCCTCCAGGTACCTTTCAGCAGATACTGAATTGATTTCTCCATTAAACTTGGTGAGGGAATTGACGTCAGACATTCGGAGAATCCGATTGGATGAATGGTTTAAGTAGGAATTATCTTCTACCATTTTTTCCGTAGCGTAGTCTCTAGTTCGTCTCATTCCGCCACTCCTTTTTCGTTTCTTTCTTTGGCATGGCTCAGAATGTTCGGGAGATTCGGAACTGGAAGAATGAGACGAGCAAGAGGTTCTTACACATATCTTCTTTGGCAGAGTTTCCATCTCTTCATTCCTATTCTCTTTGCCTAGCTGTAAGGTCTCCAACTTTGAGTTTATCGTTTTTATAATTTCCACTTGTTGTGTTTGGACCTCATTCGTTTTTCTTATTTCACTTTCCAAATTTACGGATATTTCCCTCTGACTTTCCTTCAGCTCGGTTAGTAAACCGCAGTTTTCATTATCCTTGTCCTCTCGATTCTTTATTTCTTGGTTGAGACTTTCTTGTAGCTGTTTAAAACGGTCATCATCTATCTGCCGATCTTCTCTCCTTCTTTCCACTAGTTCTTCATATTTTTCGTTTCTCTCTTTTCTGATTTCAGCTATCGCTTCGGATATTTCTTTTCCTAGATTTATTTTAAAATCTTCAAACATTTTCTTACTCATTTCTCGTTCCCTTTCTCTTTCTGCTTTCTGTTCGGTATCTCTTTCAACCAAGGTTTCAATCAAACGTGCGAACTTTTGGTCACTTATTTCTCGTTCTCTTTCTCTTTCTGCTTTCTGTTCAGCATCTCTTTCACCCAAGGTTTCAACCAAACGTGCGAACTTTTGGTCACTCATTTCTCTTTCTGCTTTCTGTTCAGCATCTCTTTCACCCAAGGTTTCAACCAAACGTGCGAACTTTTGGTCATTTATTTCTCGTTCTCTTTCTCTTTCTGCTTTCTGTTCAGCATCTCTTTCACCCAAGGTTTCAACCAAACGTGCGAACTTTTGGTCATTTTCTTCCTTGTCTTTCTTGAAATCAGTCATAAAGGAGATCATCATTTCCTTCCAACTATCATCTGTTGGGGTTGGCGTAACTTGTTTTTCCACACACTGTCTACATTTAACGTCTACCTCCGCTGCTACGTCAGATCCTGGGGTTTTATGTGCGCAACTTTCATGAACGTATCTGTTGCAGCCGGAGCATGGCAATAAGGTTTCCTCCTTCTTTTCTTCATTCGTACAGCAAACAAGCCTCTCCTTTTGCTGTCTGGTCAAAGGTCTCTGGGAACCTATCATCTTTGCTTCTTTTGTTTCTGGAATAGGCTTCTTCTTCTGTTTCTGGAACAGGCTTCTTCTTCTGTTTCTGGAACAGGCTCCTTCTTCTTCTGCTGGGCCACGAAGATCCACAGGTGGTTGCTTCGATGGTCCTGGTCACGGTCGCCAAAAATCACTGACACGCATCTTCTGCCTTGAGGGCTTTTAGTTTAGTCTGGTTACAACCCTTTTATCGGACTTCTCAGGGGCTTCTAAGGGTTAGTAGGACCAAGCCCTTGCGAGGTCTGTGGTGTAGGATTTAATTTTAATTATCACCTATGTAGGTTGAAATGAAAGATCCTTAAGATCTTTTACTCGAAGATTTATTTGAACTTTCGATGTTATACAAATACTTTTCCAAACAGACAATTCACCCGGTATAACTTGTAGGCCTAAATCTATTAGTTATACCGAAGTTTATAACCCTGGTCTTTTGATGATGCAGGAGAACACCTTATTCAGAGTTGGGTTTGTGAATATCCGCCAAAATGGAGTACAAGTACTCCAGCCAATCCGAAGATTGAAGCAAGATATTCCCCAACGTCCCCTGAACCATCAACCTTTCGGCAACCAGGAGAATGTCCCGCAGACTCACAAAAGTCTAGCTCTTTTATATCATATTGTTGTTTACAATTTACCATGGTTATTACATAGTTGTTTAGTATTTCCATAGTTTCATCATTTTTCCTGATTTAAGTTCAACAATTCATTACATTAACAATAACACATTTTTAAAGAAAAGATTCCAACATAGATTAATATAATACAGATTGAATAGTTTAGTGCCTGAAAAAGCATGTGTTGACAGGGGCGACACACCTTCATAATTTTCATCACTCATTCTCATCGTTGCGATTAGCCAAAAGTGGCAGAAAAGCTAAGTAAAATAAATCAATCATGAGGAAGGATTATACCCATGAGCGACGAGACGAGCTAGCTAACTAATGCTGGCTATCAGGTATTTACTTAATACGTTACATCAGGGTGCGAAATCACTGAAAATTGGTGGGGGGAAGGTGCAGACAGACACACACACACACACACACTTATATATATATATATACACACACACACACACGCACACACACACACACACACACACACACACACACACACACACACACACACACATATATACATATATATAATGTCATTAAATATGTGTCAATTATTAAATAATCAAATTATATTATACAATATATTATTGTCTTTCATTCAAAATGTAATTGCAAATTGAAGATTTTGATGTACTACTGATGCTATGAACAATGATTTGCGTAAGGAAGGAGGGACAAAAATTAAGACACATTAAGAAGATAATATTTTCCTTTATAAAATTCACATATAAATGCTATTACACGTTTTATTAATATATTTATATACTTCGTGGTTGCTAACGAAAGGCAATGAGAAATGGAGAGTATTTATGTGTTCTGGGGATTCCTGGATTCAGTGTCGTAAGAGATGAGGCTCTTTGTTGTCCGTTCTTTTTGTGTTATCGATATTATTCCAGTCAAGTATATCCGAATCCCATCGTTGTTAAAACAAAAACTCTTCCCGGAAGAGTTTGGGGGTGGGGGATTTCAGGACAAGATCGTTGGTGGGGGGAATTCCCCCCGTTCCCCCGGGAGTTCGCACCCTGACGTTACTGCGGTATAGTTTTTCCAGTAACTTATTTTGCAGTCAGATCCAAAGTTAAATCACTGAGATGTTGCATTTTGCTCCATCATACAAAACTACTGTATTACACGAATCTTTCATGTCAAATAAAATGCAATCATTATTTTGTTTCTTTTCTTAAGCCATTATTTAGTGGAATAATATCACAGATTTGAACAGTACAAAATACACCATAAAACTACCCACATCATCAACTCGCTGGATATACGTATAAATACTACAAGTAACTGCTTTAATTGCCGCAAGCAGTCATTGATGGGAGTATGCACATTTCAATAACAAAAACCTTATAAAGTTCGTAAAAGGCAATTGTTAATGTTTTAACTATTCCAAGCAGTTGCTGGAGGGTCTTTATATTGAATTCCTTTCTGCCTCAGCGTGCCATGACTAAACCAGTGATTTATGCACACACCCCCAACACCCCCTAAAATTTTCCACAAAGACCCAATTTTATAGTTATTTTGGCTTCGAATATACACCTACACCACTCTAAATCCAAACTTACACCCTCCCAATAAAAAATATTCTAGATAAACCTATGCTCTAAACTGTCTAAATCACAACAGCAGGGAGTGGCGAAAGATTGCAACTTTCCATGCTTCAGAAAATTGACTCTAAGTTAAAAAAAAGTAGGCTTCAACTAAAAAATACCACTCTTGATAAATGATACCATGTTCTCTGCCATGATGAAATATATTACGTTTTCTTGTTCAACGACTGAAATTCATAACTTAGGACTAAAAACAGAGAGGATGCGGAAATACCGTCCACTTAGGATGTGCCACTTTCAAGGAACAAACATATTTTCACTACAAATTCATCCCCCCCCAGGAGACAAATACATTGACATAAAAGCAACGAATAGAGTTGCAACTCTTGCAGTGGCCATTTCGATTACTGGAAATAACTGATGAAGTTTATTTCAGAATATATTATGCATAAATTCTAATCAGAATAGTTTTAGATGTGTTTTAAAGATTGGTTCTCCTGCACAGAATCAAATTTGATCGCTATGACGGTACTGAAGAAATAATTTTCTAACTTCGTGAATGATAATTAAGAAGCACTTAATGGAATGTTACTTCCACGGGAATCGAACCCAGGACCCCATGATATCAAGGCAGCAGTTTTATCGCTAGATTATCGGAGCTGGGAGCCCAATTTTAATCTTTCCAATTCTTAGCATTTAAGAATTAGGTACTTGCGTACTCTTTGATTCTTTAACATCATATTTTTCCCTCTCGAATATTTGCAACGATAAGGATAGATATAATGATGAAACTAATGAGAGAACATCGCTAACACTCATGCAATTGTTGGTACTCGAACGAGGAACTAACGAACAGAACGCTTCTTTTGATTTTGAGCATCGTCTTACTTATAAAAATTGTCACATCTGTTAGACCTATTTCGAAATATACGATAGTTATGCGATTTATAGAGGCTAATAATTGTACACATTTAGCTGTATATGCCAACAATCAAAGAACAAACTCTCAGCCACTGAATACGTCCACCTACCAAACAGGCAGCAGATTTCGTAGCAACTTTGGCGACTTATGATTGGTCAATTACAATTACTTAGTATCAAATTATCAGTGGCCACTGTTATCCAGGCATATCTGCACCTACCTTTGATTTTAGAACACATCGTTATAAAGTAACCTTGTGATCTAACCGTACTAGAAAATGTACTTGAATATTGTACTTGTATCAATGTCACGGTATCCAGTGACATGTGAAACGCAGTTCGATAAAAATTATTTTTGTATATTGATTCATTTTATGCTCAAATATAAAAGTGTGAGGTTTGATTTATTTTGTGGATAAATTTGTATCCGAGCCAGACGTCGGGAGTTGGGAGACGGGTTTTTCCTGAGTGACAGCCGAACTGTCATTGCGGCTTAGAACATGACATATTTGCACCAACACGGGGCGTCACGGAGAAAAGGAAGGATTATTTTCGTTGCGACCGGGCTAGGAGTCGCAGCGGGTGGCGAACCCATTTTCACGGATGACCAGGAAAATCATCTGGAGCCCAAGCCTGCAAGAATCGAGGACGCGCCTGGTGACCGCGTTTCAAGACAATGGACAGAAGTCATTTCCATCTCCTCGGAAACCGAAGCCAAGCCACTTTGGCGTGCTTCTCAACGGACAAATTCGAAAGTGATATAAAATCAAGAGTACTACTAGTGAAGACACAGTTTTTACCCGGATTTTGAAGAGAGAGCATCTCCGCGCTACACTCTCGCGTGACTATCGTTTTGTCTCCGTGGACTTTGTTTTCTTACGTACCGTGAGCGAATTGCAGATAGAGAGTTACCAGTGTGCGCCTTAGTTTGGTGAAGTATTACGCGGTGATTTGTTTTTGCCAAGCGTGGACTACATAATAATGGGCGGCTAAAGGAGATAGAGAAGGGAGTCCGTCGACTTCCCTGACTCCTGCAACGATGCATCTCCAGCATCCGTTGAAGCCAGCCAGCCAGCGCAAAAGCCGACACCAAAGCCAACCACTGCCCAAAGCCCGAAGGACGTTTGCAGTTCGAAGTTCCAATCAAAGCCCATTACCAGAGAGAGAGAGAGAGAGAGAGAGAGAGAGAGAGAAGGACGACTCCAGATCGACGTCCAATTGAAGCCCGTTACCAGAGAGAGATGATTCCAGGACGACGCTTGATTGATGCCCGACACTAGAGAGATTCCGGACCGGCGCGTGACCACGTACACCCGACGCTAGTGACGAGAGGAACACCCGAAGTTCTAACGAGGTGGAAGTGCACCATATCGTCGCAATCATCCTTCGTCGCGATCGACCTCGGAGAACAATTTCGCCGCAAAGGAACCGTGTGCAAGTCCCGCATCCAGGAGAGATGAATGACCACACGAGGTAGCAGAGTCCGGTAGAGTAGTCTTCAGATGTAAACGTGCATTGTTAGTATCAACACCGTACTGTTAACGCCGAAGTCTCACTTATTTGCAAAGTGACTCAGGAACCTCGAACCTAACTTCCGTGTCTGATAATTTTTTGGTTTTGTTATATAAAAAAGGGTCATTTCACGTTCAGATGTTCTAATTTAGTTGTCTGCATTCAGAGTTAGAAGCTCCATTTCATTACTTTAATTTTTAGTGTAAATTGTCAAAGTGTGCTCCATTGTTGTGTAACCGACCGCCCCGTCGCGCCATTTATTTTGTCAATAGTTGACTGATGAATCCCTTTTAATTGTGGAAAGCGTATTTTATATTGCAAGGTCGTGCGCGTGAAGTAGTATTATTTTATTGCATAGTGGTTTTTGATGTAATTTTTGCTCGCGCCGACGATTGATTTGTGTATTCCGGCAGCTGGAGCCAATTAAGTGTTGCATCACTATGTAATGGTGTAGTTGTTCTCATTGGACGAGAGAGGCTTATGTGTATACCCCCGTCCGAGAAACTTGTTAAATGTCGTGCTTACGACTGGATGCATACGTTCATTCGAACGAAAGATTTAACCACGCTGACCCAATTGTCTTAGTTAACCGCTTTCCGAGGACTGGCACATAAATTAATTTAAAAGAGCACAGGAGCTGGCAGACGAATACCCTAAATTCACATAAAGGTTTAAAACTAAAAAGGAATGATATGTTAATGAGATCCATGATTTGTATCTATAGTTCACATGTAAAAATACCTCAGATGTGTGAAAGACAGAGAGAGAGAGAATGAGTGAGTGATTGAGGAGGCAATGTAAACAGTTGTTGATTGCAATATTTTTTTTGTTGTTACAATATATATTCACTTTTTACCGTTCGTCAGTGTTGTTATTTGACGTTTTTCACGTATCGGATATTATGCTATTAGTGAGTTATGATTGTTCGAATCTACATATCCAAGGTAAACAAAACAGTGTAACATTTCAAGGTATTTATCTCCGCCTCGCAATAGTACGACAATAAACGACCGTCTCAGTACCGAGCTTGAAAACCTGGACCGTAAGAGTCACGACCGGTCTCCCGTACACATAACGACGTTTGGCCCCGTGCCGGGATATGACTGACACGTCATTTCGGGGACCGTGAGTGCACTCGTTACATCAATGGAAGTTTTATTATGGAAAATGAAAACTTCTACTTTTTAAGTTTTGGTCGAAATGCGTCTTCAGCACTACAAAAATTTAGGAAGGGGGGGGGGGCTTCATAGTCTCGATTTATACAAGCTCGTATCGCTCTCGGTGGTCAAGATTACTTGACCTAATTGCGGGGAGATTGAACGAACACCTTTTGTTGTGAACATGAAATAAAATACACATATTTTAGGATCACTCTTACTTACGTGTCTGATCAATGAGTCTCTTGCGACTGTATTTGGAGGTAGTCGATTCGGTAGACGGAAATATGGACGGAATAGCCGTCGGAATCAGTCTCTTCCTCTGCGTTCCTGAGCATAACATATAATCCTCATCCTTAAAGTGTTTCCTGCATATCCTGCTATATTCCGTTGGCCTCCAGTCGGATCGACCAATGGCGTCTATCCATTGTTGCAACCTCTCGGGGTCTTGGAGAGGGAATCTGAAAGCACAGAAGAAAAAGTTCTGAGCCATACTTTTGAGAACATACATTTAATCGTATGTTATTTATACATCAAGACAGCGAATATGATTATGTTGTAAAGTATCGTGAAACAAAATTTGCTTCGCTAAGATAGAAATGGTATTGAGGTTCGTCTAGGGGCGCACTGACTCAGACAGTCCGACTCTTGTCAGCACGATTGTTGGGGTCCCAAACGCAGAAATAACTCTAGGGCGAACAACCAGAAATACAATTTGACATACAAATTGTCAGTGGCGGCGATTGGGTTCCAAAACTGGGGGTGGGGGTGCAAGAACAGTTTACTTTCCCTTGGTAGATAAGGCAAAAAGTGGTGCGGGTGGCAACAGCCCCCCTCGCCCCCGTAATCGCCGCCACTGCATATTGTCACTGTCCTCATGGGAGGGTAACACATTTTTTAGCTATATTTTCCTTCTTCTCATCTATCTTACTTTTAGGAGTGTATTAGGGGTAAGTGCCCTTGAAACTCAATTTTTAAAATTAAATGCAATGCTGTAACTTTATAATTATATATATATTATATAATTATAAAACTAACATAATTAAGTTAGAAAGTAGAAGGTATTTTACATATTGCTAACTTATTTTGTGTTTTCTATTGTGTCTCACCCGTGACACCAAAAAACAATTAATTTCTCCTTTAACTGTTACATTTTCCCCGCAACTTCACTAGAATATTCAAATGTCAACTACCTTCTCTCTTTGCCTTAAATCAGGGACGTAGCTAGGTTGATCAGTTCGGGGGGGCCCAAAACTTAAGATATTTTTTTTCTATCAAACCACATTAAAAACTAACAAACTATTAATAATAATAATAATAAAATCGCCTTTATTGGAGCGGGCGTGTTTCGGCCTCTAGGGCCGTTCTTACAACAGACCATATAAGAAATATACCATATAGGCCTACATAAGCATATGTATAGTATATATATATAAAAAATTTTGTTGGAAGAGAACATTATTTTCTCCTGTAGCCACCAGAAATTTCTAGACAGTCTTTAAAAATCCATGTATTTTCTCTTATCTCAGATTTTTGAGACACCAAGAACAATTTCATTAGTCCTTACTCCTTAGATTTGAAAATTTGCTCGAAGAAAATTGAGAAGTACAGAAAACCATCTTCCGTCAGTTTAGATATAAAAAGGTGCTGGGATCATGTGCTCAATTATGACAACGGTGCGAAAATGAAATGTTTGTGTAATGAGTTCAAGATAGGCATCCCATGTATATTGTTTATACCAGAATAGAATCCGGCGGCCTTTAGTGCAAGCCGACACCCTTAACCACTATTCTATGGGACATGCAGGAGTCTTTTGTGGCGTCGTACTGTACACATTGGAGAATGATGAAGATATATATGAAATTTTATGCACACATCTAGTTTCTTAAAAGTAATCTTCTTTGAGCGTGCAAAACTGAATATATGATGGCAATAGAAACAACAAAATTTCCGCGCGCTCAAATTATTGCGCTCTAGTTTTTGCGTGAAGACAATTGAGAAGCTACTTGAAATCAATATGTAAGCGAATTCCACTCTCAAAACTAGATGGGACTCGATGTGATAACCACGCGTCACCGAATGGAAAAACACTTCGGAGGCTTTGTCCTTCAAAATTAATTTTACTGAATAACTGTAGTTTTCTTTAGAGGACCTAAACATGGCTTTTTTGCACAGTACAATTTGTTTTCTTTCACCCTACTTTTATAGTTTTTCATTCAAAGTATTCCACTCCCGAAACATGAGCATGACGCACTACGAAACCAGAGGTCCAAGGTTCGGACCTTGGGCAGGTGTGGTTGCATCATGTCTCGCATCGCTATTCCTTCGGATCATCATTCAATCTCATCGTCGCATTTAACCCAAGAGGTGAAAAAAACGGCGTAAAGTAACGAAATAGAAATTATTGATTGACTTGGTTCATTTTACTTCACTTTTCTGACACTTTTTGGCCAATCGTGAAGATGAGAATGAGTTAAGATTAACTTGATGAAAGGACCATCACAAACAAGACACATTCTCAGGCCGGGATTGCTAAAGGTTCAGGAATTTTAAATAAATTCAATTCCCATCCAGGAGAGAAAATCAGCAAGTGTAAATGGGTTCTAGGCCTCAATTCCGTCCAGGAACATTTTTTCCGTATGAATGTAAATACGGTGCAGGAACTCTTATTTCGGTAAAATTTAAATACGGTCCAGGAACCTTGTTTTGCGGCTGAATTTAAACACTGTCCAAGAACCTTTTTTCCAGGATCAATTTAAATTCGGTGCAGGATTTTTTCCGGATCAATTTAAATACGATCCAGTAACCTTTTTTTAATGGATCAATACACTACTAGGACCGAATTTAAATTGTGCGAGAAGAAAGGTTCCGGTCCTTCAACGGAACCCAATAAAACCCATAGAACTTATGGGTAGATGAACCTTTGACAACCCTGGTGGAGGCTAAATGAAGAAAAATCACGAAATATACAGAATTTTGAAACGCATTATTTCTAGAGCATGCACACTACTATATAAAGTTGACTACATACCTCGTTTCCTTCCTTAATTGAAATGTGACTTATTCTTCATCACATGTGAGATCAACCGCCCTGGGAGTCAAACCCGGTCTCCTGTGTGGCACCAATTTAGAAAGTCAATGTGTTGGACATTTGGTCGATCAGTCGATCCTACTTCAATTTTTTCGAGAGGGAAACAAGCTGGCAGCTTCACACTCGAAATTTCACTTCGCCTAACCCCGTGGCGGAGTGGTTATGACATCGTGCTACGATGCCAGGTGTGCCGGGTTCGAATTCCGGACTGAGCATGGATGTTTGTTGTGTCCATTGATCAATTTAATTATATCATCACTCATCCCCATCTTCGCAATTAGCCAAAAGTGGCAGATGAGCAAAGTAAAATGAACCAAATCAAACGATAATTCACTCGCAATGCATGAAAATGAGATCTCAAGTACTCCGTGATCCTACCGGAATCTCACGTTTACAGAAGCTAACTATGAAACCACTTCTTGGATCAAACTGTTCTTCGAACTAGCTGACAGTCATCAATTGTCGACCAATCAACACAGTAGGGCAAAAAGAAGCAGATGTTTCCTTGAAAATGAGTGGAAAGTTACCAAGGAAGGATATAAAGTCCCTTCCTTGCAGGTTATGAGCACAAGGGTTGAGTGTGGGAAACTGAAGGAACCGCCACATCTTTGTCATTCATCTCCCGCCAGAAAAGAGACAAACAGTAGAATTTTGTCTCTTGCAATTTGAAAAGCCTATGTCCATGCTGAACCATAAAGTAATTAACCCAGAAAGTCCTAGCTACCTGCAGTGCGTTTCGGCGCGGCCGATAACCAGAGCCAGATGAAGAGAAGATTTTGTGGAATGGGGTGACCTGGCTTAGGCCCCCTGGTGTGAATGAAGGGAAAGTGTGTTTTCAAAAGGTCCCCGAGTTCCCAGAAAGGGACGGCCCATAAAATCACTGCATTTCCTACCAATGCATCCGTTTGTGTTCAACCAAAGTACAGCGCCAAGGCGCTGTAACCAAAGTGTATGTCACCGTAGGATCCGAGCGCTTCGAGTTCTGTCGGTTGCGGGACTTTCTTTTGTCAACATGGTGCCAATCAGAGTTTCTTTCTGCCAAGGTCGTTGCACCTATGAATCTGCTTTTCAGCTTGAGTGGCAAAAGACATGTTGTACGGAGGAAAGTTGCACCGGAAAAATTACCATCTTAAATACGATGAAACCTGTAAAACATCCACAGATATTTATTCGGGGGTGGTCCCTTTAACAAAACATCAATATTCTCAAAATTCTTCGAACGGTACTCCAAAAACTGAACCTGCTCTGCAACACAAGGAAAATGCCTCATTCAGCAATCAATGTGCCATTGTTAAGTTGGTATTGGTAAGTTCAGTATGGCACTACATTTTAAATAATGCTGATGGAATAAATCAATGAAGTTTGTTAAATGACAACGACTCCTTACCACAAGAATATAATTATTCTTTACGAATATCCCCTATAACGGTTGGGGGTTCGACGTGCTGACCCCACGTCACCCCATTACTGGTTAAAGATCTCCACACCTCTAGGTAGGATTGTGGGAGGGACTGGCAGTCGGGAGATAGACCAAGGCCCTTCCGGGATTGTCGAACCACGGGTTATTATTTATTTATAGATGCTTAAATATATGTGCAACCTCACATGTCTTTCCAGTGACTTATTGCAAGGGTTTGTTAATGTACTTGACTCAACAAAACAACCTTACTGTGTGAGGCTGATTCATACGAACCAAAAATACCCAAAATAATAACAATAATAATGATAAGTTACTTCAAAATTACAAAAATGTATTTACTTGTTCTTGCTTAAATTTTCGATTCTTCGAAAAGTTTGTTAAGGAGTTGAGTTGGTGTTTTTAAGTCCACTTTATGCACAGTAAGGCTAATCGGGACTGAACCTACAGTTTAAAGTAAGATCCGGACCACTGTGTACCTCCACCCATGTATCGAACCCGGGACCCCTCGATTACAAGGCAACAACGCTATCACTGCGCAATCGGGGAGGTATCGTTAGTTAAGGGGGATTCTCAAAATCGGTCTTCACGATATCGAGAAAAATATGCGACTCGAGAAATCGTACAGTTTGTGAAGATAATTACTTTTAACACGTTGCGTGTTTTAGACTGTTTTAATAGTAGAATAGATATTTGGTGCGAATAATACTACTTACCCGGAGATATGCGGCATCCTGCCACCATTATACTTATTTAGCGTGTATTGCGCTCTGATTCGGGACCAGTTGTAACTGTTTGCATATATGTGGTTTACCGCTGCACAAGCGGTCGTTCTTCAATCTACTCAAGCTCAAAACATTGTTTGGACGCAACGGCAACACTCAACGCCCAACCCTGCCTGTTGTTGACCTGCGACTGCTAGGGGTGGAAAGACCGCTCCCTCAAAATTCCGAGAAACAACGAGTTCTAGGTTCGTACACTAACATCCACTATAGCTAGAACCAGGATAACGAGAAAGAAATGTGGTTTTGGGTTCGTGCCACTCAAATTAAGAACAGTGTTTCTAACTGAAAGAAAAAAAAAATACTGAAAAACTATTTTGCAATATTTGTCATGAAAGTAAAATTTTCAGCAAATGTAGAACAGTTTGCCGGGGCCACGTGAACGTTTCGGGGGCCGGTGCCCCCCGGGCCCCCCCTAACGACGTCCCTGCCTTAAATAATTTATTTTTCATCATGTGACAATTCACAGAAATTAAAATAAATTTCTTATTATGTGAATAGGCAGTGTTTCGTCTGTCTCACCCGTGACACAAAATTGGTCACTTGTAGCTACAAATCTGGGAAAGCATTTTAAGGGTAGTTATGATTAATCAACAGTGTTAAGTTTAATATTTCATTGCACAGAAACTGTAAGAAAAAAGTTGCTTAACTATCAGTAGAATAGTTACTTTAATATGAAAAATGTAGTCAATGTAGTCTGGGTGTCCCACCCTGACAATGGAATGCCCCATTACTTTTTGATTCTATAATTAAAACATATAACACCAATAACACCAGTGTAAACTTATGCCTTCGTTCAAATTCGTAATATTAGGTTGCACAACATTATTATTATTATTATTTTACATGCTGTGAAGTGCACTTACTTTCACGATGTTCTATTACAACAAAATAACCCAGGTCATGACGAATACAAGATCGACGTTTATAATCAGCAAACACTCACTGCTGAAAACTTCCTCGCAATGTAGAAACAAGACACCTTTCCTTACTTCAACGCAAATTATTACAGGTACGTACGTACAATCGCAGCCTTCTATCACCGCAACATGGGAACATGTCTATATGTTTCGTATCGCACAATTAAAGATTTATTACAAGTCATTTCAACGGTTTACCACCCATAATTTAAACAATACTCAAATGATAGGCAATTCAAGAGAAGGTGCAAGGGGAAATATGAATGGTCTTAGAGTTATTATCTCTTTAGATACATCGTGTGTGCAAGGGCAATGTCATATTATCAAGATGTCCCACGTTCGAATGTTCAATATGTTTCAGTGTGAAACTGTAGGTTCAGAGTCAAATTAGCTTTCTCAAACGATTTGGTAGGTCAACGAAACGCCAATTGTTTCGAACTCAACCTACTGAATCTAACTTATTATAAACTGTTTCATTACGGTTTACATTGACACTCTTCTCATTGTATTTTTGTACATTTAGAAATGCTCAACAAGAGTTGTAATCTTTTCGTGAATTTCTAATAGAGCAGTAGCCTATAATACGGGTTAGCTACAAGTATCTGCAGCATACAGGAGAAATATCAATCTTAAAGCGAGCAATGTCTTTTCAGCTTGCTTCGATGGGAACTGTAGTTCGTTATTATGTTATCACTGACACAAGAAAGTTTATGCTTAAATGTATAAGAGCCAATATCTGGAATGCAACGTTTCTCGATAGTTGAGTACAAACGTTGTCATTACCTAAGTTTTGATGTTGTGAATACACGAAATATGATAACGTATATTAGCCTAAACCTGATTGGATTTAAGTTACCTGTGAAAACACGCGTCTCCATTTTCAAATTTGTCACCACTTTTCGTAGTACAATTTACTGCAACACAAAAATGAACCATTTCTACACAAATAGCTTTTTGCGATCACTGGTTGACGTTCACATCAACTCTACGTTAGTTGAGTTAGATTAGCAGTATTGCCAGATCTAATTTCTCGAAATCGGAATTACTATCAAGTAAGCAATAATGTGGGAAATAAATCTAAGTGGGCATGGTTGTATCGTTTGTTGTCACGAATTAATTAAATTATCGAATACTTGTCTTGAATAAATGCGTAAAAATTACTGGTTTGTAGTAATTTTGGATTTGGTTCGATTGATTTGCTTTATTTTACTTCGCTTTTTGTGCCACCTCTTGGCTAATTTGCGAAGATGTGGATGAATGATGATGTGATGAAATTAATGAATGGACACTCATAAACATCCATGCCCAGGCCGGGATTCGAAAACGGGACCCCTGGCGTCGTAGCGCGGTGGGCTAACCACTCCTTCACGGGGGCCGGCAATTTTTTTTTTATTTGGAACTGAATGTAATCAATTCTTGATAAAGTGGAACAAATATTTAAAATATCGACATCTTAATAACATTAATTTAAAAACTGTTTTTTTAAAAGGACTGCATAGGAGTAAATTTAGTGGATGGGCCTGTACCCACTCCTAATTTAAGGTAATGAGTGGGTACCGGTGACGGGTAATGAATTTCATCAAGTTTTGAAGCTGAAAAAATCAAATTTGTTTCATATTATAAAATGACTATATTTGTTTTTCATATTGGAACATGCCGTGAAGTGAAGGCATACGAGGGGAGATGTCGAGATAGGGTCCCACACATTCACAATCTCGGCTATTTGTGGAGGTGATGCTGTCAGCACCACGCTCCGGCCACCATTACCGCCCAGGGTTGGCTCCAGGGACCCATTTATTAGAGGCAGGGTGGAGCTTTGTGGCTTACCCAGCCTCTAATGAATTAGTGCCTTTAATTTCATAAAACATTTGACATCTATAGCTAACACATTATCTTTCCCGGCAAAACTCGACGACTTTCATAATAAATCGGCGACATTCTGGACAACTTGAGATTGAATAGTGAAAATTAATAGAATCATGGGCACCGGATGGGATGCAATTTCTGATGTATGTCCAGAGCTGTAAGTACAGAGGGACCACAAGCAAACGGACCTGCGTATAACCGCGTATCCTGTGCAAGTGCATCGAACTTGCGCGTTGGGGGTGGGGGGAGTAGAGAGTTAGTTAGTAGTTAGGGTACCAGTTTGGTATATTGGAAACACATTAAAATCGGATATTTTGTGTTTCGCATGGTTCGTACTTACCAATTGAGTATTGCGGAACATAGTTCAAGGTGCCCCGAAAAGAAACACAATTTTTCACATACAGAGTGATTTTTTTATTCCTTTCTTCGCTTCCGTAACACACATTATGGCGGTCACATCTTGACTCATGTTGTAGGTATGCAGTGTTTCCAACCTTCTTCATCGAAAAATACCATCGTGGTCACCGGTGGAAATTGTACCGGTGACCACCGGTGGATAGCCCGGGTAGCTGACTGATAGCCCCACGAAACCATTCACGGATAGCCCCACGAACCATTTCTGATAAGGTTAGGTTAGGTTCGGTTAGGTTAGGCAAGCGTAGGGAAAAAAAGGGTTGGAAACACTGACAGGGGCTTACGTCGTCAAACCTTAGAATCAAACGTACGCAGCATGCAGTTCACGTAGCGAAAGCAATGGCAATTGTGCGTCGGTGAGGTATTTCTCTTGAAAAATACATGATTTCCGGGTCAGATATATTCCACGATGAAAGAAAATACCTCGACGAACGTTGGAAAGCTTGCAGAAACTCATTTCCGTAAGTAGTTTCTGCTGTAAAATTGAAGAAATGTGTTTCCGATATACCGAACTGTTACCGTAGTTAGTTCTTGGTAGCGTTGTCGCCTTATAATCAAGAGGTCCCGGGTTCCATACCTGGTGGAGGCACATAGTGGTTCGGATCCCACTTTAAACTGTAGGCCCAGTCCCGATTAGCCTTACTCTGCATGAAGTGGAGTTAAAACACCAAATCAATCAATCAAGTAGATAGTTATTATAATGTAGCGGAAAAGTATGGAGTGTTAGTGGAGTTTTGGACAGTGGCGTGCCTAAAGGAGGGTGTTAGGGTCATATCCCCCCCTTTTGGCTCAGTGTTCCTAAAAGAAACACATAAGAGCCAGGACCAGAAAAATATGTAAAAAGGGGGAATGACTATTAAGAAAGGTATACTTCCCTCTTTCGAAAATCCTGGGCACGCCACCAGATCCATAGCCAGGAATTCTTTGTAGGGGGGGCAAAGTCAATCCTAGCGGGGGCAAATTTTTAATATATTTTGTCGCATTGGCAGATATAACAAGGTACACTTGCCCCCTCCCCAAAAAGAGATAAGTAACAGAAAAGGGATGATATCTTGAAACTGAAACGAACAAACGAACTTCGAGCAACATCAAATAGCAATATTTCGATAATGACCTTTCCAGATTGCCAAAGAATATGAAGTTTAACATAAATACCTAGGTAGGCTAATAGGGACTGTATCTACTTGATATTTACAGGTCGATAATGTTAATAGATTATTAATATGCACCATCAACTTTGGGCCTCTCTGCAGAACTGATTAAGGGAGCCCTTTATAAATCATGCTTCATAATGATTCCCTATAGTTTCCAGTATGCAAGATTTTTACACACAAAGGAATCTAACGAGAATCCAACACCACCATTGTGTTGTGTTATGCAAGAAAAATCGAATTAATTAAATAATGATGGTTACATATTATCTACACTTTGATGAATTGTGTAAACATTTGTAGCTAACACATTTCTTTTTGTACTTGCTAAAACATTAAAACATGGGTTCCTTAGTCCACCACGGACTCTATTTCTTTCAAAGGGGAGACTCTTGCATCACTACAGACAACGTTTGCCTACTGGTTACGTTAACCATTTTGCAAAATATTGTGTGAATTGTAGTATAGTTGAAATACATGTTTTGACACCTGACAAACAAATAGGAATCCCTTGATTGATCATTCACTTATTGGATTACAGTGTCATCAGTAATATTTCATATTAAGTTTCATAGAAATAAATTGTTTTAATAGGGTGCAATAATTTTACGGGGCACCATGGCATTCTGTTTAACATTTTTTTCATATAGATCGTTTGGCTTCCAGAGCCGACTCCTGCCGCCCCATAGCTATGGCTCTGAACTTGGACTATAAGAATAGCAGATATTGCGAGCGAAGCGAGCAAGAAAATTTTACAAAATGTTTTTTTATTTGTATAAAATTTGAAATCGAGGCTGGCAATTGCCCCTCTGTGCCCCTTGCAAGCGCCCTTGGCCGTCTGGTAGAAAAATGCAAGGAACACGTACAAATTAATTCCATCATGAGTATCCAATTGTCCTGCTATTCTTAGATTCTAGTAGTCTTGTTTTTTACTTAAATGTTTGCTTCCCCTAGAATGGACTTCTGTCAAGGTCAGGGGGAGGGGAGAATGCCCCCTGCCCCCTGTAGTTGCGGCACTGTTTATGAGTGTCTCTTTATCAATTTCACGTCATCCTTCATTGTTGCGATTAGCTAGAAGTGGCAGAAAACCAACGCAAAGTAACAAAAATCAAATATCCACTCCCTCTCTCTACCACACTATTACAAAAAGATAAAGTTGGGAAACAAAAATTTAAGCAATTCAAAGTTCATAGCAACACATCCAAGAAAAACATCCAAACACATTAGGCACCTTTCATACAATACTACTCAAAATGTCACAACTGTTCCAGATACTGAAAATTGTGAAATCATTTCCCGAAGTCTAATCTGGAAGGGAATCCCCCCCCCCAATCCTGATACGACATTATACGGAATCCCATACACCCTAATAAATCACAAAATCAATAAGTGTCTTTGTAATGTTGCTAGAGTAACACATGATATAATTGTGAACAGTGGCGCAGGAACGTTTTTCATTTGGGGGGGTACAAAATTCAGCTTCCCATATAGCTATACGTATATACAAACACAAATACTGCTGCACCTAGAAATACATTTCGGGGGTCCAACCAAGTGTTGCAATAATAATAATAATAATAATAATAAATATAATTATAATAATTATATTTAATTAAATTAAAATATTAATTAAATATGTAAGTTAATTAATATTGAATTGTTGTTTTACATGAATAGGTAAAATATAGTAAAACAATAGATATAAAAGCATATATTCATTATCTAGCTTACGTGTAGTTAAGATCGCCAAGATTTGCATAAAAACAACTGCCCTGGCAAGGAATTTAATGTCAAATAGAAAAATAATTGAATATTTATTGAATAACAAACAAGGAGTTAGATCCAATTAACGAAAAGTAAAGTTTCTGATTAATATTTTATGGATATTATCGTTAGTTGTGTGCATAAATCTTTTGGAACCCTTCAAAGCCGTATGAGCCAAATTCCTTGCCTTTCAATACGTTCAGCGGAAATAACCATCGATTATAGAAATATATATATAACAAATGCTAAACAATTATATTTTGATTATTTACTTTTATTTCTTGGTAAGTCTTTCGGGGGAGTGTCCGGACCCCCTTCTAAATACGTCCTTGATAGTTAGGTATAATGTGAAGGCATGGGAAATATTCTATTTTAGAACAGCACACACGAATGTCCTGTTATTTAATGCAAAATTTGCATAACTATTTTTTCTTTGTTTTTCTTAGATTTTTTTAAACAGATTTTAAAACCAGATAACAATTCTGAAACATATAAAGATCTGGACTTCGTTCTAGCCTTATTTCAATTTAACGGAACGGAAAATCAGGAGTTCGAAATGTGAATATTGCGAACAAAGATACATCTATTCATTTTAATGCAGGTTGAGATTAAAGGGGGTGAGGAGGATCTTGAGCCACCCCAACCAGGAATAATCATCTCCCACCCACTGACTATAGAAACCACATTATGAATATATCATACTTATAGAGTTCCACTTCAGTTCAGTTCATTCTAATTTTAAATTCCCATAGCTACGCATAAAAATATCTTTAAACAATTTATGGCAGATGTGTACCACATCCAATGTCTTTTAGAAGCCATGTATTTGGTATTTACTCGGACATCTGTAAGGCGTTGTATTAAAAAAACACCCTGAGTTGAGGTAGTTCCCGATCAACTCGTAAAGAAGTGTAACTTTGAAATATTTGTGAAACATTTGACAAAAAACCGAAATACTTGAGATGTCAGAGGAAGCAAGGAAAGGCTCAAAATGTTTTGTTTTTTTTCGTTTCAATCTTTGGTGGACAATATGAAAAACCGCCCAAGGTTTCCTTTCGTATGTAGTATTATTAAATGCAGATACATGCGTGTGTTTTAGGGTGAGATGTCAATTTCTCGTTTATGTAAAAAGGTAAACTTTAATGTCACAGTTAAAGATTTTCACATCTACAAAGAAAATCCAAAACACATTCCCACCTCGGCGGCCTTCGTGGCGGAGGGGTTGGCATAGGGCGCTTTGATGCCAGAGGTACCAGGTTGGGCATGTGAGTGTTCATCAATTCCATGATATCATCGCCCATCCTCATCTTTGCGATTAGCCAAAAGTGGCAGAAATGCGAAGTAAAATAAACCAAATAAATCAATCAAACATTCTCATCTCACTCAAAGACCTTGCGAATCCATTCCAAAATCTACCAATAGAACCTACAGTGAGTTTCATTTATCTCGTGCATTCATCTGACTAATGTAATTTTCTTACAGATTGACTTTAGGGTTTAACTTAAAATGGCGTTGTGTTTGTGTTGCATTCTAATACATAGGTAAAAAAAAATCCCCCCTCTGATAATATCGCAAATTGCACCTTGTTTAAATGTCTAGGAAAAATTTCATTTCACCTAGGAATGATATCGCGATGCGATGAGTCGAGAATTGTCACAGCTTCATCTCGTCTCCTGTGTGGCGAGGTCCTTCTCGTTATTGTTTGTGTTAATTTTTGTTTCGGTTTCCATTCGGATGTCATTGAAACTTATTCTAGATTCACTTCATGCTCAGATAGGCTAATCGGGACTCTATTTTCAAAATATCTTAATATATAGGTTTAAGTATAGTTTTCCGAACACCCCCTTACAAAGTTATGAAAAATATGGGTGAGGTACAGCAGTACATTGTACCCCCCCCCCCGCAACTTGGTCTGTAGTATAGTATCTCGTCTCGATCGTGTAAGTATTTCGTTTTGGAAAATTCCATTTTAAATATTCAAAAGAAAATGGGATCAGTCATATACCCTTCGAATCGACGCGACCATTTCTTTAGAAAAGTGTATCCCCCCCCTTACGCAAAGGAGCATTCGTCTGCAGTGTGATTTTCTGAGAGCAAATCTGATTCCATCGCTCCACACACATTTTAAACAATTTTCATCTCCTTAAAGAGGTTTCCAAGAACTTAGGTCAATGAACTAACTAGTAGCAACCACAATGTATAATGGAACTACAAGCAAAACAACCTGAGCACATCCGCGACTCCTGTGCACCGTACTCCCGCGAGGAGGGGAGGAGGAGAGTGGACCATGCTTCCTTATAGCCCGATCTGAACGGAAGAAGGGAAAGCCGCGCGGGAACTTTTCGTTCAAGGTTTTTTCCTTGTGGTCTCTCAATAGTAGAATAAGTTTAGAATGGTTTGAATTTCTGTGGTAAGGAAGATAATGTTTATAAGTTATAAAGAATATACACTTGTTTATTGGGCGAACTGAAAATAGGTTCTTATAACAGTAGCACCTTGCGTCTGCTGTCAAATTACCAAGGGGGGGTACAGGGGGTACAACTCGATTTACGGATTTAGGGGGTACAGTACCCCCCTTCAAAAATTTAGGGGGGTACAATGTACCCCTGTACCCCCCCGTTCCTGCGCCACTGATTGTGAAGATTTGTGAGAATTCCAGGTAGGAATGTGTTCTGTATTTTTCACAGGATGGGCAGAGCAGGCTCTCATGGGGGGCAGTTGCCCCCCTGCCCCCCCTCTAGCTACAGGCCTGCAAGCCACTGGTGGCTAAACCACTGCCGCCTCCCTTCACACTGTTTTCCTTTTTCCACCAAAACCCTATTTTTTTTCAAGCATGTACATATTTTTTTTTCCACTTATTTTCTCATCAAGTGAATATATTTTCACAAACGATTCTTCCATATGTTGAGATTTCAGAGAGAACTCTGAAATATCAGAATAAAAGGTTTAACTGAAATATGATATTTAATATAAAATATTCACAGCAAATATCACATTAAAATCACCATATGCAAATTGAAGTCATCAGTTAATAATTTGAGATTTGTATTACAATTATTTCAACGTATATACAAATAAATGTGTTCGTTCTGAATGATAACAGATTGGAAGGGTAAAGGTGGCAACTCCTCTGGTAGCTCAGTTGGTAGAGCGGTGGACTGTAGAGGAATAGCAGCAGGAATCCATAGGTCGCTGGTTCGAATCCGGCCCGGAGGATAATTTTTTTTCTTCAGTAAAATGTACATTCGAACCTAATTGATTGTTCTTTTATACTTATTTTTCAATTTTGACCTCTAATTAAATGTAATTAAGCTGAACAAACGTGCACGGGGTAATTAAAACATTTCCCCCTGTTTTTTTTAACCCCGACTGTCGTATACTCCGAAACAGTGATTTATACACACATCTCCAAACACCCCTTAACACTTTCCCATAATTTACTCAACAAACCCATACAATTTTTCACAAATGCCCATTTATGATCATTTTGGCTGTAAATATATTTTTGCACCCCTTCCAGAAAATACTGAATAAACCTCTGCTTCGAAAGTTTCAATAAAGGTAAATCCAAACTCCATCTTCAAGCTTGGAAGATAAGATTACATGTTTCGATAAGGAGGGAAAAACTACTGATAACGTGGTTACTGGGAATGAAATAACGAGAATTAAAGGTCAAGTTTAAATGTAATTTTTGTGTCTGTGAAGCTTCCAATCGCAAGTCAAGAACAAGAAATTCACACAAAATAATTACAATTGAAGGTATTTTCATGATTACTACACGAAATCTTGTAAACATGACCTCTGAAAAACGTTCCGGTAGATGGCGTTATCCGCGTAGATGGGATTGCTATTTTCGTCCCACAACATCCTGAAATAACCCGATTCTAGCATCGCTTGTTTGCAAAACAGAAGTGCGTGGTGACTGTCGAAGGCAGCTATGGATAAAAATCTCGACAACTTACTTGTAAGTATTTGCGTGAGGAAGTTTTTGCTTTTGACAACTGCAACTATATCTGTTTTGGGGAAGTGATATACATTATAATCGAATGATGAAGTTAGATAATATTCTTTCTTTTTCTAGGTCTTCAAGTTATAGTTGGATGAAGCTTTTAATTGAGTTTTGGTTTCGATGCTTCATTACATATTATTAGTTTTTAAAACATCCTCTCCCTCCACAGGGGGAGGAGCAAATAAAGCCTGAATCACACGGAACTAGATTTCCAGTAGAAATGCCGTAGTTGGCACTGGACTGGCTACTCATTTGCTAGTTTTCGACTCACACGATGCTTGTTACACCGTACTTGTCGATAGTCTTTTGTTCCCATATGACATTGCGGAGAGGAGACAATCCTGTAAAGATGGACGAGCAAATTGAAGAATATTGTAGGAGAATTACTGCTTTGTGCTTTTATTAAAAATTATAAAGGAAAAGTATGGACTAGAGATTGGATCATGATAATCAATGCGTACCAAACAAGCTTTTTAATTAATTCATACATGAGATTCGCATGACTCATTCATAAATTCTAAAAAAATCGAACATTTAATTTAATACACTTGTAATGATAAATATTTTCACTTTCGGCTAATCATATTTGTACGTACACATCTCATCGCTTTGCATAAATACCTAAATATTAATGAACTGAACACGAATGCACTGCACGTCATCTCTTTCGTTTTTCTTTGTTTTTGTTTTTTCGATAAACTAATAATAACAAACAGCCAACACTCGAAACCACAGACAAAAAACTCCCTTTGGAAACTCACAGATTGTCTTCACATGGACAAACTTTGCTCTGATTGGCTGTGTCACAGAATCCAGTCGAGGAAAGCCAGTAGCAATTAGAACATGTCATATTCCCCCAAACCAGTCAAGCATCCAGTCAGGCGCATCACATCCGGGCAGCGCTAACTAACTAGATTTCCAGTTCCCTGTGATTCGGCCTTACTCCAAAAACAGTGCTGCCCTTTCAATTAGCGAACGCAGGATGTTTTGGGGGGCGTATTTACATAGCTGCGTTCTTGGGGGTGGGTGTTACACACTATAAAATATTTCGTAATTACAATTTTAAACCTTTGTTTTAAATGTTCTTCAAAACAAAAATGATAATCGGGATACTTTTAACGTGGTTTGCATTTATCACTTTGGTTTTTCCTGAGTTCTTTACGCTTTTCATTTGAAATGTTCGATTTTCTCAAAATTTCGGTAGGGGCTGTAGCTCCGTCACCTCCCCCTGCTTACCGTAAAGTGGGGTGACGTCGGACAGTTTTTGGACGTTTTGTAAAGTAATATTCACAATTATACTTGTATCTGCACAAAATGTAATAATTATATGCAGCGGCGGCTCTAAGGGGAGAGCCGCCGTGCCATGGCTCTACCCTCAGAAAAAGAAATAGTACTTGCTTTGCCAAAATATAGTTAAATTAATACATTTACGAACGAGGAGATTCGAATCTCGTAAGCGTTCCAGCTTACGGCCGCCTCAATTCCTTCGCCGCATTCCCAGCTGTTCTCTCACTTGCTCTGGGCCAGCATAGTCTGGCCTAAGCGCAGAAGCATGCGCGGAGGTATGAAAAAGTCTCCGCAGTTAACGAGCGAGGAGGTGGTAGCCCAGTGGTAGCCATAAGACAACCACCCGTGCCAGCTCGCGTCGTGGCACGACGCGAGAGCTTTCGCATTGTGTTGACATAGTTGCAAACTTCACAGGGAAGTGACTAATCCTGACCGATGTGTAATACTCGTTGGAGAAGTAATTTGCGAGAAAGATACTTTCCTGCATACTTGACAAGAACGAACGTAATATCTTCCCCAAATTTATATAACCATTTAGATAGATGCGTCTAAAGAGCCATCCAGACTTTTTTGTTATCGATTTCTTCCTTAAGAAAAGATATTATATCCCTTTCTCTCACGCACACACACACACTCATGTGTTGCAACTGACGTTGACAACATTGAAGACATTTTCTGTACAAAAGAATTGCCTAAATATCAAAGGGAATTCGCATCACCAGGGGATTTTTTACTTTAATATTTGTAAAAAATCACACTGAAAATCTAGCAGTATAAGAATTTCACTTGGAGATATAATTCAATTCTTGCATTGAATTCTAAAAATTGTAGATCTACAGTTCATTTAGCAGATAATCATATTTCAGTTGTTAGTAGTAACACCGATCGTTGATGTGCCGTCTGGGGTTGCAAATTATAAACAAAGCAAGGCGAGAATACCGTGATCGACAAAGCAAGGCGAGAATTATAACACCATTAAGCCTTGTTTCCATGATTATGAAAAACTAAATATGCTGACCAAGGCAGTAATTTATTTTATTAAAAACATAAACTAACGTAACGTTTCAACCTTCTAGCAAGGTCTTCTTCAGACTCTGTATCAAGTACAAAAGTCGAGAATACCGTGATCGACTCGATGTCTCTAATTGTTCAGTGTTTTTTCTTTTTAGTGAAGTGAAAATGTCCGATGGTGTGTGAAAGGAAGGGTAGTTAGTAAAGATGAGTCAGATTAGAGCATTATTACATGCACCGTTTCCAAGGTACTATACGATATTAAATTAAAAGTTAAACAACTTGGCTGTCCCACGCCAGATTTAAACATCAATTCTATTTAAAAATATCAAAAAAATGGTAAAGGTGACAGGCGTCGAAATTTTAATAGTCGCATTTATTTCCAAGAAACTCTGGCCGACCTCAGCACAACATGCTACGACGCCAGGGATTGCGGGTTTGAATCTCGGCCTGGGCATCGGTGTTCTTTGTGAGTGTTCACTCATCCTTATCTTCGCGATTAGCCAAAAGTAGTACAAATGCGAAGTAAAATAAACCAATCTTAGGAACTCTGAATTTTTGTCTGCAATTTTAGTAAACAAAGTTCCATTAAAATTACCTCTTTCATTAGATTTCTATGACATATGTTAGCGAAAATTTTTCGATTTCTTGATCACGTTGGCACTACCCATCATACTAGCTGCCAGCCGCCACTGATTATAACAGTTGGGCTGAAAAGTTCGTAGGCTGACTCATAGATGGCGTTACTAGAAGTAAATCCATGTGATTTTTACTTAGTACTAACCTTCAAAAGATACGTGTATAAATTTCACAGCTGCCGGATAATTAGTTCGTGAGATATAGCATTGTGAGTGAAGCAGCTTTTGTTATTGTGAAAAAATGGATAAAAAAGAATTTCGTGTGTTAATAAAGCATTGCTTTTTGGCGAAAAAAAAATACTGTTGAAGCCAAGGCTTGGCTTGATAAACATTATTCGGACTCTGCACCAGGAAAATCAACTGTTGAGAAGTGGTTTACTAAATTTAAACGATGCGAAATGAGCATCGAAGACGATGCACGCAGTGGACGCCCCAAAGAGGTTGTTACCGACGAAAACATCAAAAAAGTCCACAAAATAATTTTAAATGATCGTAAAGTGAAGTTGATCGAGATAGCTGAGATTATTACATAGCGTTGTTGGAGCGTTTAAAGGATGAAATCACGAAAAAACGGCCCCATTTGAAGAAGAAAAATGTGCTGTTTCATCAAGACAATGCACCGTGTCACAAATCAATGAAAACGATGGCAAAAGTATATGAATTAGACTACGAATTGATTCCCCATCCACCATATTCTCCAGATCTGGCCCCCAGTAACTTTTTCCTGTTTGCAGACCTTAAAAGAATGCTCGTTGGAAAGAAATTTTGCACTGATGAAGAGGTAATCGCCGAAACTGAGGCCTATTTTGAGGCTAAAGAGAAATCGTACTATAAAAATGGCATCAAAAAATTGTATGACCGCCATAATCGTTGTATCGCCCTCAAAGGCAACTATATTGAATAATAAAATCGAATTTTGTCAAAAAAATATTTTTTACTATGTTAGCCTACGAACTTTTCAGCCCAATTGTTATGTATCAGAGTTTTAGAAACAATCACGAAGTGTTAAAACTATATTACACCCAAAAATACATTTTAAAAATATTTTTTTATTTTGTCCGAAGTCACCTCTCAATGTGGGGTGGCTTCGGACACATTGTGTTTTTCATAGAGTCCGATGTATGCTGCATGTATGAGGTGTCTTCGGATCTAATTTATGATTTTTTAAAAAAAAATAAACTATGTTTTGAACAGTGTATTTTTAAATGAACTACACTTTTTTACATCTTAACACAAACTGTAGTACTTAAATTTACATCAATGTTTACCAAAAATTATTCAAACAGAAAAGGTACAACTATTACAATTGGACATATTTTTAATTTACTTTTTTCATACACTGAGCACATTTATACTGCTTCTTAGGAAATTTGGCACACTTGCCATGTGCCCATCTCTTGCAACTATGACATTGGACCCAATCATCTCTGTTCTTGCTTGTTGACCACAATCTTCCACAATGAAGGCACTCGGTGTCATCAGAATCACTGGTTTCAGACGATTCCTCTGCTGACGACAATTCTCTAGTGTCTGGATTATCTGAATCCTGTTGTGATGAAGTCTGGAAGCTACACGTAACACTTTTCCCGGGTTCGATATTGAAAAAATTTCCTCGTCTCTGGGACTCTGGAGCCTTGTCACTTCGAACATCTCGAAGCATTTCGACAAATGTATCAGTCCAGCGTTGGTCATTCTCATTTTCTGTGGGACCGGGATTGAAATCTGGAACTCTCTTTAAAATTTGCTGCCGATCAAATGGGAAAATGCCAGCTGTGGAAAAGCCAGACCATACATTCCGTCCTGAAGTAGCTTCAATTGCATTGAGAGTCTTGTTGAGAACTTTTGGGAACTCAGAATTAGGTAGACATTCACGATGACATTTTTTCCATTCATTTAGGTTCTGCTCCATGCTCCTTTTAAAGATCTGAAAAAGCAATGTCAAGCGGTTGGCACAGGTGGGTTGCATTCGGTGGAAGTAGTATGAACTTCACTTCCAATTCATTGCACTTCTGGATGACATCATGGGAGACGTGACTGGACAAATTATCTCCAATGAGAACTTTTGGACCATTTAGACGGTTTAAATAAGGTACACACAACTTGAAGAACCAGTCCTCCAACATTGTCATATCAAACCATCGTGACTTGGTAGCCTACTATTATATCGGGCTCCCTCAGGGCCATTTTCTGTCCACGTCGGGTACACATAAGTTGCTTTATACACCACGACCCATCGGTGGCTTCTGCTATCAGGACAGATGTGCTAGCTTTTGATGTGTCTCTTATAACTTCTGGATGTTTGCAGCCTCTCTTTACGGTCACCTTTGATTTCCCCGGATCATCTGAAAAGTTTGTTTCGTCGTAGTTGATTATATTGGTTGCTGGAACACCCTGTATTGACTCTTCAAGATTATCAAAATACTTGTTGAGTTCGTCGTGATCTACAGCTGCGCGGAACCGTTTTATATTTTCCCCAAATCTCTTTGTAAGCCCCGGGTGGCGAGAAAGAAATAGTCTGCACCATTCGCTACCAGGGCAATTGTTTTTGAAACGTTTTTCTATCCTGCCGCTTCTGTTCAGGTACCCCTGTACAATAAGCTTAACATCAACAATGAGAAATGGAAAGCCCCATTCAGCGCACTTAAGAAGGCCATCTACTAACTTTTCTTATCCCTCTGTCAAACACTTTTGTCCTCCATGAGAGCCTACACGTTTCTTATTTAATTTGTCAGAAAGCGTGCTTTTTGGTACCTGGTACACTTGATGCCTGGCGAATGCTCATCCTTTGTTATGAAACAGCACGAAGGGCCTTTTCTAAGTTTTCGTATATATAGTTTTGGTACAGATCGACCACAAGAAAAAATAACCTTGGACGAAAAGTCCCCGCGCAGCTCTCTCTTCTTCCCTTCAGCTCAGGCCATACCGAAGCATGGTCCTCTGCCCACCCTCCCTCCTCGCGGGAGTACGGTGCACAGGAGTCGCGGGTCTGCGCAGGTTGTTTTGCTTGTGGTCATAGGCGTAGCTAGAACTTTATATTTGGGTGTGCACAAAGAAACAAAATGAGGTCTTGTGCCTTTTTAATAGCGTATTTTGCAACACAATCACTTGGCTCTTTAACTGCACTGATGTATGTAAAGGAATATAAATTCACTAAATGACAGTGTTGAAAATTTCTGAATATATGTACGTAGTAGAAAAAAATCAAATTGCATAGAAATTACAGACACACGAAATGTTCATAAATGTTACAAACAAATACATCAAAATACACTTCATCTATAACAAGAGACGTCTGTCAAAAGGTACAATGTTCTTAAACTCATCAATAACTTCATTTATATCAATAGACAAAGTCGAGTCCGCCTGGGTTCAGTCTCTGGGTTCTCGGCCTGTGTATAGGACCGGTGGCAACCCACCATCGTGAGGAAATTGGGGAGCTACGAGTGAGTAGCGTAACCCGGTCTCGGAAATCTCCTATAAGGGCTGAGGGTTCGACGTGCTGACCCCACGTCACCCCATTACTGGTTGAAGATCTCCACGTGGGAGGGAGACTGGCAGTCGGGACAGTGTTGCCACATGAAGGGAAATTTCCCTTTTGCTGGGAAATTCGGACAGAATTTTTAGTCAAAACGAAAAAGGGAATTTTGATGAAAAATACCACAATTTCAGGGAAATTTTAAGACAACTGACTACACTATTACAGTTTTATGATAATTTTCAATTTCATATCCACATTTTAATCTTTTTAATTTTTTCTGTTCCTTCTCATTCTGATCCTTTGAATATAAGCATGTATCTATTTCTGTTAAGTTTATTGTATGTACGTCGCTTTTATGCATCTTCGGATAATAGTAACGATGAGGATTAACGATTTAATGGTTGCTGACCAGGATTCAAATCTGGGATATCTGGCAAAAAAACGATGAAGCTGACATGTAGGCCTATGTGAAAAATTTGTTTATTTTATTTATTCGAATTTGATCAACGTAAATACTACTACTACTGCTACCACCACCAGCAGTAATAATAATAATAATTGCAACTGCTGCTGCTACAAGTTTTTTATTATTGTTATTATTATTTGATATTTTTAGGTGAAGGGAAAAATTTGTCCGAAAAGGGAAATTTTGACTCTTAGAAAGGGAAATTGTGCCCTCATATTGTGGCAACACTGAGTCGGGAGATAGGCCAAGACCCTTCGAGGTCTGTCGCGCCGTGGGTTATAACAGGGGACGTGCAGTTTTAGTTTTATTTTTCCCTAAATTTCGATATTATTTTTTACTGCAATTCGATGTTATTTTTCGCGGTTTAGGGCAAAATTCGGTGTTATTTTTACATGCATTTTTATGCTTCTATGCTTAAGATTTTCACATTGTTTTAGTTCTGGAAAATTGAGACAAATTTTAGTTTTTAATGACAAAAAAAAATTATGGCTTATACCTTTGTGAGAAATGACCAAATTGCTTCCATTTGGAAAACTATTTCATCTCATCAGCCACTAAATATGAAATGTTTATTGAATGATAACAACCAAATCTTTGAACATAATCATACACATCACATTTCCCTAAAAAAAAATCCCTTTGTGCCCTCAAAATACCGTTTTGTGTACACACACATACACGCCATTCACCCCCCCCCCTTCCGAAACACAACAGGTACTTCTCCCTGAAAATTTTCCCGTTCGTACGAAATTTTCCTTCTGTGAAGAACTCTCCCGAGCAAATTCTATTTCATGTCTGCGCCGAACTGCAATAAATGAAGCTTGAAAATGTCTTTTGAATCGACGTATCACCAGCTAGACTACAAATGACAGAATGAAGCTTCAGGTAGGTGTTGTTTTTACAAAAGAAGTGTTATTCCCAGTTTATATTGGATATTTCGCGGCGTTCTTGCGTTAAAGTGTAAAATTCGGTTCATCAGTCTCTCAGAAATATACTTTGACTAAACCTGAAATTTTGAGAAAAATTGGCTCCTCTGAGAAGTTCCAGTTAAAATATGTAGTAATAAATGTACTGTTAACTTTAGATTACAAGTTTGGGAATATTCCACTTAAGAATTCATAAAGAAATCATATTTTTTAAAAAAACTGAAATGTGCCAATTTTAAATTACTTTATAACTTGTTCTAGAAATCTGCATTATTTTTTTGCATAGTGTTTTGTGTCCTACATTTTGACTTAAAGTCCTACATTTTTGGACATTATGTCCTACATATCCCTCATAGCGATCTGGTAACCCTATCCTTTACCAAATACATTTTAAATACTTTATTTTGCTTTCCTCAACTTTTCGGTGTTATCGTTAAAACTAAAACTTCACGTCCCTAGTTATAACGTACAATCAAAATCACGCAAAATTTTCACCGCACGAACTTTTTACCTCTGGAAAGACTGTCATTGACAAACTTACAAGTAACACCTCCCCTCTGCAAGATTAAAAATTATGGATAAACCACAGACTAGAAATAGGGATAAACCCTTGCATGTGATGGGAGAATTATTATCGAAATAAAATGCATATGAAATGTGCTAGCCCTAAAATTAAGGCGAGAGCAGTCAGAAATTTACAAATCGTATCATATGAAGAGTGCCTATTTGAGATAAACATTGGCTTAATAACCAATCTTTTCTTATTTGTTTTGGGTGGAGAAAGGCGCTAAGGGGCAGCTTCCCCCCTTTCTTTTTGGTGTCGCCACTTTTAACACGAGCCAAGCATGAGCGAGCGTCCGCAGGATGTTTTCCCCCATGGGGGACAGACAACGATTTTTTTCTAGGGAGTCAACAAGACACTTTAACCCCAAACACTACCTCAAATTGATGATATATAATAATAATAATTTTGATCTGACATTCATTTCCCAAAGGAGGCAATGGCCTTTCCCTTACCCCTCTGGACAGAGACGGCCTTAGATGGGTGAGGGGGCCCAGGGCATACAATATACATGAGGCTTATAATAATAATAATAATAATAAAAAATCAGAGATCTAAAAAAATCGTAGATATTTGTTCCTAGTCTGAAGTACAGGTGTCCTATATAATCACAATATAAATATTATTACAATTAACATACAATTAATTTGTACATATTTCTTATTATTACCTAAGTGTAATAGGAAAAACATGTTGAAGGTTAAAATCAAGTATTATTGCAGACTAATAAAAGTTTCTAAATTAGTGTTCCATTTTCTATGTGCCTGGGTACGACGTTCATTATATGTATTTAATTACGAAACTAGGTGTGCTCAGTATCAAAATTTTAATCTAGCTATCAAAGTCGCAATTTTAATCATAATCATATTTCATAATTATCTTTTCTTAAATTGAATTTTGAAGCTAAAGTGTATTTACATGGTTTTATATAAAATATAAACTATTTTTGATTGAATTGAACACGATTTGTGTGTAGTACTTTGTTCAGAATATCATTTCAGTAATTTTGGATATTATTGTGCCAAAAGAATCCATGAAGTCAGGATAAATCAGATTAATTGCTTAAGTGGAAGCAACAGCGTCCTATAAACATGTAATAGATTGTACACAAATCATTATTTTGTATCTGGTGTGGGGCCTCGGGTAAGTGCCCAAGTTGCTCCTCCCTAGGGCCAGCCTTGGAGCATCTTGACTAACAGTTACTTACTCACATCAGTTGGAAGATGGGGGTTATTGAGGGAAAGTTGCAAGAGTGTGGATGTCACTATATTCCTTCCAACTAGAACACTTAACAATAATGCTACACTCATCAACATCATCATCATTATTACTATTATTAACATTAAAGATTTTGCAGGATACACCTTTGGATCTCCGCTACTGCAGAGGGCTTTCCGACAAGGTAAAGCAATTCAACCAACAAGCAACTGTGCACAAGGAGAAGCAGGTGGCGAATCCTTTCTCTCAGTGGGGAGAAGCTGGTGCCTCAACCCAACGGTACAAGAAAGGAGACCCAGAGTATGGAAGGCAAGTATAGAGCAGTTTTTGGTAAGATTATGTGAAATGTCATGTAATAAAAAAAATACCAATGCAATTTCTGTGATACTATGACTGAAAAGAAAATGCTGCCAACTCGCACCACACAGCAGCATTTTCACACAATCAGGCACAGATCAATGGGGAAGGTTTTTGATTGATTGATTTGGTGTTTAAAGTCCACTTTATGCACAGTAAGGCTAATCGGGACTGGACCTACAGTTTAAAGTGGGATCCGAACCACTATATGCCTCCACCGGGTATCGAACCTGGGACTCCTTGATTACAAAGCGACGACGCTAGAACTGCGCCATCGGGGAGGCCCCCATGGGGAAGGTGTTGGGGGGTAATCACCCCTTCTGTCCAGACTAGATTCTGTAACATAACAGGCCAAATAGCCAGTGGCAGCGATTATGGGGGTGAGGGGGATAGTTTCCCCCCTACTTTCACCACTTTAGCCCTGCACTATGCTAAAACTTATCTAGCAAGTGAAAGTAATCTCTCCTTGCCCCCCCCCCACCAATTCAAATCTTGTATGCCTTTTCTTTCATATTTTCGAGGCTTAACAGTCTATTAAAATCCGATTCTTGGAAATATTAATATTTTTAAAAAAATCATGAAACATATTTATACCACTATATACGTATTACCTAGAATTCAAACTGAACTCTTATTTCTGTACTGAGATACACTAATCTCTAAACCATGTGGACCAGCTGAGTTCCTGTTTATATTACTACAATTGTAATGTAATGTAAAACAAATATTCATCCTTCCAAATGTCATTTCTGGACTCGCCTTTGGTGGTAATGTTTATTTTTATCCATGACAGGATGAGGGAAAGGAGGTCCTGGGGGCTACAGACCTGGGCCCCAATCTGCAAATGTGCCTCCACTGGAAAAGAAAAGTTGGTTTGAAATGAGCCACAGACTAAGAAAATTAAGATATTGAAAATGTGGTACAAATATAACTAACCATCGGACATAAGTGAAGTTGTATATGGGGGCTCATGATAACAGTCCTGGGTCTCCACATATCTAAATAATCTCAATCCGAGCTTGTATCTTTAGCATGTACCTATTATTTCTGTTACCATCTGACTTTCACATCATGTAGCTTCATTAGAATATTGATTAAGATTATTTATTTATTATTACCTTCAACAGAGGTATATCCTCCAATGACAGAAGGCGTACATCATAATTATACTAATAATGAATAGTAAATACAAAATTACAGAATTACAATACAACTACAATTACAATAGATACATATGTAATCCAGTCACAAATTGTAGAAAATATTCATTACATAAGTATAGGCATACAGAATACTTCATAATTAAAATTTTAAAAAAAACAACAACATAATCTTGAGAGTTATTATGTATTAACTATCACATATTCGTACTTTCATAATTGATTCTAATGTTTTCTTGTAAGTCAAGAATGGGATTGAAAATCTATGGAATGATTATTAATCATAATTTCATTATACATATCACAAATTCTATTAATAGGGCAGCTCTTAAAATTTTGGGTTTTTGGAATTTTGGAGATGAAAATATTTCCACAACGTAAATTATTCTTCCTTATATTAAACTGAAGTTGTCCAAGAAATAAACTATTATCCAATATGCTGTTTACGATTTTGTACAGGAACAATTGATCTAACAATTTTCTCCTATTACTAAGAGTTTCGAAATTGAATTCCTGAAGTAGATCTTGGTAGGGCGTTGTCATTTGTGGTGGTCTATTATATTTTTTTAAAAATATAAATATCTTATCATATTATGAGGTAAGATCTGGTTAAAAAAGGGGACAAAGTTACATCGCAGTGTGAAAATACTGAGTGTGAAAATATTATACATAATAGTGTTTTTCTCTGTGAAAAGTACAGAAGGAAGACAGTGGCATCGGTATGTGCAGGGTGCTTGATAGCTTATATATTTCTATTGCTTCAATGAATATGCAAAATTAGAGTTGGATATGTGACATCGCAAGTAAAGGTTTCTTTTATTAAGAGCGCTCGAACTTTGAAATGAAATAAAACAAACTGTGTAAGTGATATCACCATGCTTGTACTTTTATTTTGAAGCCAATTCGATGACATTATGTTTTAAAAATTATATCAGCCAAATGGCCGCACAAAAGTGGCTCAATTTCAGCAATGACACGAGTTATGTTGGCCTTGAGGGCGATGTTAACAATTTTTTTTTGGCTTAGATTAGATGGCATGGATCTGACAAACATGTGATTTCAACAGGACGGTGCAACGTGCCATACTGCACGCGATACACTGACTTTGTTGCATGAGAAGTTCGAAGGCTCTGTTATATCGCAAGGTGGCAACATCAGCTGGCTTCCCAGATCCTGTGATTTAGCGCCATTAGATATTTTGTGGGGCTACGTGGAATCTAGGGTCTATACTGACAAACCACACACGATTGCCACCCTCAAAGGCCAACATAACTCGCATCATTGGTGAAATTGAGCCACTTTTGTGCGGCCATTTGGCTGATATAATTTTTAAAACATAATGTCATCGAATTGGCTTCAAAATAAAAGTACAAGCATGGTGATATCACTTACACAATTTGTTTTATTTCATTTCAAAGTTCGAGCGCTCTTAATGAAAAACCCTTTACAACCAATTGAAAAGAAGAAATGTAATTATACCCATGTTCCTTTGCGAAATTCCCAACTGTGCAACCAAAGGGATCAGTGGCAAATTGTATTTTTTTTGTACTCTTTGTGCAAATATCTATGTTCCCCACAAGATCTAATAAAAATAACATAACCTTTGAAAAATTCATTTCAAAAGTGCAAAAATTGATGGCACACATTTAAATTTTCTATTCTTAGGCCTCCTGCTGGTTCTAAAACTGAATTCAGAGGAATAAAAGCACATTGCCATATTTCCAAAGAGATGCTGGAACTTTGTGAAATTATCAACGAAGAAGGAGAGCAAGTTGGAGATGTAGAAGTCGCTATTACATTTGGTGACCTGTTTAATGTAAGTATTGAAGCAGTGTGACTATAAAGTGTTTTTAAAGTTTAGTTCTCGTTATTTCCTTTAATCAACAGAAGAAATAATGCGATATTTATGTAATATTTTCAAATGATATCATTGATAGTAAAAGATACAAGCATAGAGCTTTGGGAAGAAAGAAGGGCATACCAAAGGGCAGGAGATAAGGGCTCAAGATAAAATTTTCATCCAGGCAAGGTGAATTTTTGCCCCCTTCCTAATTTCTACCCTTCCGTCCCCTGCTCAACTTTCCACCCTGGTCTGCCTAATTTCCACCACCCTTCAATATAAAAACATGACCATGTTGTATATTGGCTCTTTTGATGAGGACAAATTGTAGCCTTATTTTTAAATTCTTAAGTGTTACTGCTAAATAACATGTTCATTGCAGTTATGATTTTTTTAAGACCTACACAATGATATCAAAATAACAGTAGCTAATCCTTTAGCTTAAATTTCTGCATGATTTTGCAATATGCTTATGCAGCAGTAACTTCAATTAATTTTTGTCTACGCAAATTCAACTAATTTTAAAATAAATAGCCACACTTACATAATTGAAAATATGGTTTTGTTGCTACTCATGGGATACTCCTAAGTCGCCTAGCCCTTAAGCTGGCTCTGCCAAAGGGTGCGCTGATGAGGTTGCAGCCTCGCCCTCAAATAAAAAGAAATATATATATGAGGGGAAATTTGGGGAAATCTGTTTAAGGAAAATTTTAAGCATTTACAATCCCTTAAATTTGATTTTAAAAATGAACAATCCTTTTTTGGCTCCTTCCTTCCTTATGGGTTAAAAAACATTTACGGGCTTTGTATTGCATCTTAATGGTTATTACTGTGCTTGTATGTGTGATTTGAATATGAGTCATGTATTCATTGGGTAATGTCTTCTTTCAGATCTATACACATATCTCAAATAAAGTTGTCGGCATATTGCTCCGTGCAAGGAAATATAAGTTTGTGGATTTCGAAGGGGAAACACTTTTCCAGGTTAGTGCAAACATAGGTGGAATAAGATTATTTACATGGGAGAGTCAAATGTAATCCTCAATTTGTTTTTGTTTCTTATCTAGTAGATTTCTGTACGTAGGGTTGCACAAGTTTGCGACATTTTAGCACAGACCTATTGCTGATCTACACATATTTTCAAGTTTGAGTTAGTGCCTGTATACCTGAAGAAGAATAAGTCTTTGTGGTCCACGTGCAGTTACTTATGAGCCACTGCAAAGGCCTTTCCTCCCATCTGCCTGTAAACTGAGGCCATTATCAAACTTTCTCCTCCATTAGTAAACTTGCTGGTGTGGTAAGCATGCACGGAGATATTGAATTTTCATTTGCCGAGAAATTTCTGTAAGTTTTAGGCTGACGGAGGGCAAGAAACCACTCTTCTTTGCTAATGGAAGTGTGTAGAGGAGGCGCCATCTATAAAATGACAAAAATGACGTATTGGAGCTCACTTGATTAGTGTTGCAGCCTTGAGGTCATTTTGTAAATAACTTGATACCTCATGTAAATTTGAGCTGTATACAGTCTGACCAGTGGCGTGCCCAGGATTCTTTAAAGGGAGGGGTTATGAACACTTTCTCTGGTAGTCATCCCTCATTTCGCCATCTATTTCTACCTTTCACGTTCTTATTTTCTTTTAGGAATACTTGGCCAAAGGGGGGGGGGGTTATAACCCCAACCAACCCCCTCTTGGGCATGCCACTGAGTCTGACCCAGGGCCGTATCAAGGTTTGTGGATGCCCCTGGGCAAAATGTTTTGTGAGGGCCCCCCATTTTTTATTATTTCTTACTGAGAGCTTTATTAGCTCAATATGTTAACCATAAATTTTTAGTAGTTGAAATGGTAGAGCTGATTTTGGAATCAGTAGTCATTCACAATCAAACATATTGCAGATAGGTTTGCAGGGAGAATAGCGCAGTAAATTAAAGTTACAGGACGAAAATTGTAGCGCTATAGCAGCAGTAAAATCCTGCATCTAAATTTCTACAGCATATTATGAAGAGTGAATAGTAAATACAAAGGGGGTTCAGACGGAAACAGAGAACTGAGCAGTAGACTGTACTTATGTAGATAATTTATTATAAATGATGTTATTTACGATTAAGAAAACATAGCACAAAAGCGCTGCTTAAAGTTAAGTGTCCCGTAGTTCACTGATACACCGAGAGAGAACGCTAGTTTCTCCACAATTTTTTCCCCTACAAAAACTCACAGTTCTAATACGATGTTATTAACGAAAGAAATTTATGTAATTCCTAGGATTATTTATTATCTTAATCGTATCTGAGAATTGATTGTTTGAATAAGTGTGCCTTATTTCCACACCACAGCCAAATCAATCCATGGTATAAAGTATACTGAGCTTCAGATATCTACAAACAGATCGAAAGAGCTGTGCTACAATTGGATCCAGAAGAGTCTAGACATACGACAATATCGAAGTTTTTTATTTTTAAAATAGAACTTCTTACGTAATTTTTCACAAGCATAGCCAGCTGGTTAAAATATTTTTTTGGTGGAGGCCCTTCACAGCTTCCTTTTGTTGGGGGCCCTGGGGTAATTGCCTCAGTTGCCCATAGGTTAATCCGGCCCTGGTCTGATTTTTATTGGACTTTTAAGGTTTTTATTTGACACTTCTGATAAAATAAATATAATGAATTTGAACCCACCAAATTATTCACACACATGCTATTTCTCCTATGCTGATACAGGATGCACACAAAACGAAAATGTAAAAAACAACCTTGAAACACTCACACACAACAGTGTACACTGTAATTCATAAATCCGTGAAATATTCTGATGGAAATAGAACCACAACCTCTTCCAAGTTTTTGCAGGAAACTGAACGAGTGCATAGTTACCATGATTTTCGACTAGGTGGCAGCAGTTATTTATTCACACACACCCAACACCCGCCAAAATTTCCTCAACACCCCCTAAAATTTTTCACAAGAGGTCCAACTTATGATGGTTTTTTACTTTAGTAATGTGGGGACAGTGCTGCATGGTAGATAGTGAAATGACTTCATACAAGAGAGCTGATAGCAATGGCGTGGGTGCAGTTTTTTAACCCTCCGTTAAACAAGCCATTTTCTGTCACATGCTTAGGCATGTGGTGTACGCCTGTCCCCAACACTTTAACTATTTTAAGGTTATGAAATACACGATGAATTATACTGCTCATGTGTACAAAATTCTATCCTTGTCTTTTTTCTTTGATCAGTTGCAATTTACTGCTGCTCTTTCAAAATTACGTAATATTAAAAAGTTGAGAACATCAGTCACATGCTTGGTGTACAATCTATGTAACCACAACCGTTGGGCCAACTTCGGTTTTTACGTGGCCAACAGTGGCTCCCAACACTTGCACAACCATGGCAAATTTAATCAATCAGTTTTAACAATATATTTTTTTGCTAAGAAAACTTTCAAGAGTATGCTGTAAATTCTAGTGTAAAATAAATCACATGTAACAGTGTTTCTTTTCGAATATTTCAGTCACAGCACATACTGGAAATATATTTCTAATGAAAGTAGTAGCCATTTTAAACTTGCAGTCACTCTCCAGCCCTTTGTCAGCCGTCATGGATGAAAGATGTGTTGGGAATTGCTTGTTTGTCTGTTTAGCTGTAGCAGAACCAGAACATTCTTACAGGTCTTCTTTGTGAAAGTGGTTTGACAATGTTATGTGCAGACTTGATTTGATTTGGTGAACCACTACGTGCCTCCTCCGGGAATCAAACCCAGGACCTTGATTACAAGGTACGACGCTACCATTGCACCATCGAGGAGGCCATTATGTGCAGACTAAATTCCATGAAAGGTGGAAAACTAAGTAAACTAAAAAGTTTTTGTGCTACCACTTGGAGGTACAGTGCCTTGAAAACAATGATTCCATGTGACTGAGAAAGTGCTGTATTTTTTTTATTTTCATAAATAATTTGTACTATTCTTGACATTTGGCTTCGCAATAAATTATGTATATATCAGAACACAAATCTATCAATTCTTTAGTTTTCAGCACGTTGGTCCAACATAAAACCACATGTTGGCCCAACGTAAAGGCCATGCGTTGGGCCAACTTTGGAATTACCATTGCCAAAATTACCGTTGCCCAATGGTATGTTCTTACATTTCGCCAACCATTTTCAGTACGGTTGGCCCAATGCCAATTTCAGTTACTTGGGAATTCTCCCCACATAAATATATAACCGAAACAGTACCATGTTCACTTTCGGCACCAATAGATAGATGTGTCCTCCCCTTCTTAGGGTAACCATAATATTTTGAACCCAAAACAGGACAACCTTTCTCATGAAAAATCAGTTGGGTCAAATTATAAAATTAATTAAAATAATAATAATTATAAAATGTGTTACTATTAACATTATTATTCATTAAAGTATGAGTCACAAACAATAAATGAAATATGGTCTATTGTCAAAAGGTTTATATTAATTTATTATAATCTCGATATGACTTACATAGTGTTTCTAGTCTCTTCTGGTCTACTTTTGGTGTTTGTCCTGCACTGAAGTTGAGGAGTGTCTGAAGTAGTTCAGTGGGAAAGGTAACTAATGAGAAATGAAAGACAAGACGTTGTGGACTGGTAGTTTATTCAAAATACACACCTTGTGAGTTAATACATGCACTGAAGCGGTTGTAGAACTTTGTGAAGCAGTCTTGGTGCTCCCGTTTCGGAATTGCCTCCAAAATCGCGGAGCTAAATCAGACGAATATGGGGGGGGGGGGGGTGATCGAGCTCCACTATCCCTTTTTTGGCCAAAAACTAGCATACGAACCTGCTCTTGTGCACGGGTGCATTGTCGTGCAACAGTCTTGTTCTCGATATTCAGGCCAAACTCTACGAATCCTGGCTAATAGACAATGCCAAACACCCACGTAATACTCAGCGTTCACAGTGTGTCCCTCTGGAGTGAATTCCTTGTGGATGATGCCTTTGGAATTGAAGAAAACAGTGAGCCGAGTTTCGATTCGGCTCTTCTGCATGCACAATTTCTTCTGTTTTCGAGAGCCTGGACCATTACATTTGAGCTCTGACGCTTTGGGAGTGGTTCGTACTGAAAGCACCATGTTTCATCACCTGTTACAAGGCTTGACATGAATCCTGGATCCACATCTGCTGCTTGTTTTATGTCTTTGCAGTGTTCCACTCTGCAGTGTTTTTGTTCGTCACAAAGTGTGTGTGTGTGTGTGTGTGTGTGTGTGTGGCACAAACCACACACAGATCTTTCATTTGCCCAAATATTCGGTTAGAATGACATGGACTGTGGACTTCGGAATTCCAGTGGGATCCTCGATGAGCCTTGCAGATGCAGAACGATCCTTGCATATAATCTCCGCTACTTTTTGGACGTTTTCGTCAGTTCGCACAGTCACTGATGGTCCTGGTCGCGGATCGTCTTCAATGCTCTCCCGACCATCACGAAATCTTGCATACCACTTAAACACGTTCTTATGGCTCAATGCCTCACAACCGTAAACAGTTTGAATCATTTGAAACGTCTCTGTTGCACTTTTACCCAATTTGAAACAAAATTTAATGTTGGCACGTTGCTCCATTGCTCCGTTTCCGACCGATGTTCAGCAGGTACTGTCAGTCACAAGATCCGTATGTGTCGACTGTCAATGCTAGCACTTTGCAACTTTGCCGGAAGAAAGTCGAAATGTGTCGCTATATAGTACATATACTTATCCAAAGATGGCACTGGTGGTTTCGTGGCAAAAAAAAATCAGTCACCTTTCCCACTGGACGGACTGTGTATATATTTATCACAACAAATATTCTTGAGAACAAATTTATTCTTCACCAACCGTTCATAAAACTCCCCACATATGTGACACACAATATGGGATTTGTCTCTTGTGTTTGTGTCAAGATGCAGAAATTTAAATTGCATGACCGTATTGAAACGATGCTTATTTGCCATGCTTATTCATTGCTCCACAAGTAATGAAATGTACACACAAAGCAAAACAACTCGGGAGGCGAGCTAACTAAATCAGTAAACTGCTGTTTGCTCGAACATTCTCGACAACAATGGAACACAGTCCATCCGTTTTGCCATGATACTAGTTTAGAAATTCCATCAACTTTCTCTTGATTGATTGATTGATTTGGTGTTTTAAGTCCACTTTATGCACAGTAAGGCTAATCGGGACTGGACCTACAGTTTAAAGTGGGATCCAAACCACTAGGTGCCTCCACCGGGCATCGAACCTGGGACCCGTTGATTACAAGGCAACAATGCTACCACTGCGCCATCCTTGAGGCCTCAGCTCTATTTAAATGTCTCAAAAATTTAGTTTGGGTTTCCAAGATAACTCCTTGACTTTTATAAAACGGGACAAATAGTTGATATTAATAATACCGATGGGATGACAGGGACATGCATCTGAAATGAGACTGTCCTGGTCAAAATGGGACATATGGTCGCCCTACTCCTTCCTCACTAACCTGCTTTCGTATGACATTGGAATCTGCAGTGTGCACTGTCTTTCAATGCATTGATACTTTTCTTGTTATGTGTTTAGTCATACTGTACACCAAGTATGTGATTGATGTTAGCATTGTAATATTATGTGGCTTAGAAGTGCAGCAGAACTGTGCTTAGAACAAGGACAAAGAAAGAACATTCAGCTATGCAAAAGCACGCATGTGCAGTATGGTTCACAGTGTTGCAATCTCGCAATGAATATCGATGTGGAACACCTGTACCCCACATGCCTAACGGAGGGTTAAATTATATGTATTTTATCCTTTTGATCACTTTTTATTCCTTTTTATCCTTACTGTGATCTCTGGACACCCCTGATGATCTGGGAAAGGGTCTGAAACATCAGAATTAGCAAGGACTTGTAAACCACACATAAAGAGAGACTTATGCTTTCCTTTATATTTATTTTGAAAATTAGTCAGAGTAATATAGATATGTCATTATCAGTCTATAAAACCTATGGATTTAACATCAGGTATTCCCAAAATCTGATTGGTAGACACAGCCAGATGATGCACCCATAAATTTTAATTCAGTAATTCATCAGTGCATAGTAACTAGAAAAATATTTCAGTTAACCTTTTTAATATTTTTACAGCGACGTGATGATGATGTCCCTATCTACCTACTAAAACCAATCAGTGAGATTCGAGCAATTTTTCACGAAGGCCAGAAGGAACAGGAGGATGACCTGCTCAAGAAGAAATGAGAAAAAGAAAGTGTACATATGTAAAATACTTTTCAAGTACCTTTTTTGTAAATGTTGTACAATGAAAAAAATATATTAATGTAAACATTCATCATGGTGATGAAATTAAGGTCAAGTGAGAGTTTTGAGAATGTTTGTGGCATTATAAATTTACAACTGCGAGGATAAATGTGTACATGTTGTATGAGAGAAATGTTTAAGTCAAAATAGTTTTCTTGTTTTTGTCAGTAAAGAGATATTTAATTATGTACTTGTTTTGGTTGAATACTCTGCCTGTACATCAATAAAAAGTTACATAATACTCTGAAATTATGAATTTTATTTCAAATGCAGGGATATATCATAGGACTTGTAATATTCTTTACTGAATTGGTGCTCGAAGTGAATTTTTTCCAAGCTATCAGGGGGAAAGCTCCTACATTTTTAGCTCCATAGAGAAGTGACATGCCCATCTATTTATCTCTCTAGTATAACATGCTGCATTTATTTTCAAAGGTTCATTTCCTAGTGCACGTTGCATGATGCAAGTTACCCTCGTCACTTCGGAAAATTTAAAATCGATGAAAGTTTTGCAATAATTTGCGATGTTGGGACCATCAAGATTGTATGTATAATGCAAGAAAATGCAAAATCCAGGAACGAAAAATCAGGGTTCCACTGTAAATATTATTTACTGTGAATAATTGATCTTACATTTCGAATTAAAGCCCCACATTTTCCTTTGTGATATGATAACCACATGAAACATACACATGTTTTCATACCAGTTATATCACGGGCTGAATGCTGTTTTGTCGTATATCCAATTTTTGTCGGAGATTTGGCAGAGTTGGAGTTTGACCGTAATACGCTAATTGAAGTAATGGTCAAATTACATAAATAAATATAAACGAAACAAAAGTAAAAATACATGCAGTGTAGCAGAAACAGTGGCGTGCAGTGACCTCGGCATTAGGGGTAGCAATTGATTACGTCTTCAAAGCATCACATATCTCCCTCTACCCCTGACATAGATATTCTAAATTATATCATAATAAAAAATAAAAAAAAACTTTTTGGTTCCGTCTATGTACGCAAGAGCCGTGGTGGTCTAGTCGGGAGGATGTCCAACTGCAATGCAGGGGACCGGGTTTGATTCCTGGGCTGGGTGAACTAAGATCGGAATTTTTCCAGCCTTTTCCCCCCACATAAAGCGGATCTCACCCAACCTCAAATCAATGGGTACCTTGAGGGGGGAACACTCGGTTAATGTGACTGCAGCATGGTGCACATCACCTCTGAAATGGACCAAAATCGAGAAAATATGGAGCCCTGCCCCACATCCCCTAAATATGTCTTCAAAGCACATGTTATACGCACAAAGAACTTCACCTATGCACACACACGCAGACAGGGAATTTTAAGAAATTGCTCTTTGAAAACAATAAGTACTTGAAAGAAAGGCATAGAGTTCAAATTTTGAATACAGTATGAATGTTTGGGACTTTCCTCATTGCTACCAAGAGTCCATTAGCTATTTTTATTGTTGCTTCACAATTAAAGTTCAAAAACCAGAAAAGCGACATGAAATGTCAAAAATGTAAATTAACACAGCTAGAAAACTGATAGATTTTGTGTATGTAATCTGACCCTTGTACAGTTTTTCACTGTACTTTGATTGACAATGTACAATATACCAAGCTTCAACAATCCCTACCCCTCCATGAATATACAAATGTCAGATTGTTAGGCTTATCAAAATGTATTGATGAGTTCTTTACTTGTGGACAAGAGAATAATGCAATTAAAAATAATAATAATAATACAGTAAAAACTGCATATCCCGGAACCTCTATAAGAAGGAAACCTGTAAATATGGAAAAAAAGTCCCCAGAACGGACTGATTTTATACCTGAAAATGACCTGCTTAGGGCAGAAACTTCCTTAACGCGGAAACGGAACACCATTCAAAGACCAACGAGATGTTTTTATTCTCAGTAAGATGGAAATTTCTTCCTTTATTTTTTTCGCTCGCAAGAAAACAATGCAATACTGTAGGTGGAACATGCCTCTGTTGCCACTCGCTTATCGGTAACATTGTCAATATGAAAAAATGCGCTACAATACTCATAGCTGTTACGATTCCGTTTCTTTTTTTCATCTCTTACCCTCTTTCCCCACCTTTCTTTGCCTATTTCTCCTCTGTTCTTTCGTCATCTCTCTATTTTTCTTGTTATCTCTCTTTGTTTCTTTCTTTTTTCTTCACTTTTATCTCAATCTTTCTTCACCTCTCTTATTCCATCTTTCAATCTTTCTCTTTCCCTCTATGCACGTCGTGCTACAATGCCAGGGTCCCGGGTTCGAATCCTGGCATGGGCATGGATGTTTGTGAGTGTCCATTTTACTTCGCTTTTTGTGCCACTTTTGGCTAATTTGCGAAGATGGGGATGAGTGATGATATGATGAAATTGATGAATGTATCGCATTTTTATTCATGTACGTACTCTACATTATAAGTAATTATAATTATAAACTTACTTATAATATTATAAGTAATGCGAAATGTAAATCTGTCTTCCCATTATTTCCTGCAGCGCTCTATACTGTATTTAAAGTCAACCCTGTATAAGAAGGGAAACTGTTAAGATGGAAAATTTTGCTCGGAACCATCATGTTCCGGGATAGACAGGTTTTACTGTACTAAAATGACTTTTTTTTTTTTTACGTAATTTTATTCCTTACTGGAGAAAAAGGAAATGTTTCCAGTAATTTGTTCACACACAAAATACTCACTTCCTCATTTAATTAATAATAAGACTTGGAGCCATAAATATACAGAAATATAATGTGTAAGATTTTTGGTGTAAATATTGGAATAACACACCCGAGTTTCTGGGTTGAAGTGAAAGGGAATCGAGGAAAACCAATCGTCCATCTCCTATGAAGGTGATAGACTGGGCTACCTGAAAACACGGGTTTTCAACCATGGCTCTGGCTGGAGGGTTCGAGGCGCGTAGGTGGAAACAGAAATTTTTCCCTCCCTTTCCGAGGCAGCCTCTATACCTGAAACTGTTCTGGCGATGGAAAGGTCAGCTGAAGTAGCTCCTTCTAGGCTGCCTGGCGATCATACTGATGGGTGAAAAGCATGTGAAATAAGTGTTGCATATGAGCTGTGGCTTCAAGAAAACAATAAATACAGTATGTAACATTGTTATTCATACACATAGAATTTCCGAGAAAAACATGTCATATCTACTAGTAAATATAATAATTTTCATATGTACCTGGAAATTAATGTTAATGAAGGTTTCACCAACAAATGCCAATAAAAATGTATGTTCAAAGTGTATAAACAGAGCATATCATTTGTGTGAATAGAGAAAAACACGCTGTTTCATGCAACATTGTTATTCGTACAGGCAAGAGTTTCAATCTTCCTCGCATACAGCGCCACCACTATTCGGGCAATTTCGTGCAGTTTGCAACTTCGTAACAAGTTTGAACATGCAGGCATGCTCCCCGTCAAGCGGAATGCTGACGTAGGTATTGTTGTAGGCCTATCGTCTATCTATCAGCGTGTTCGAAATGGGCAAGGTGAAGGAACTTAGTTCCGATCTGAAGGATGTTGTTATAAATTTGGCCCTTAGAGATTATTCGTTAAGAAAAATTGGACAAACAGTCAATAAATCACACTCCACAGTTCAATACATAGTAAACAAATTTAGAGAGGAAGGTTCAACACAGAATGTGCCGAGAAAACCAAAAGAGCGACGGTTGAATAAACATGATGAACGCTTTATTTTAAAAAGAGTGCGAGAAAAACCCCGACTAAGTGTTCCTCAGTTACGACCGTTAGTAGAAAATGTTTGCTGGCAAGATGATGTCCGATCAAACTGTCCGACGTGCCTTGTGGAAGCTAGGATATCATGGCAGAATACCACGAAAGAGGCTGTATGTACATAAGGTGAATCGCAGGAATAGACTTTCATTCGCGAAAGAGCACATCCACAAGGACCAGGAATTTTGGGATAGTGTCATATGGTCAGACGAGTCCAAGATTAATACACTATGTGGAAGAAAGTCATTGGACACCCCGATTTCAACTCTGAAACGAACTCTTCATGGAAAAGAGAGTACAGACGGGTATATATACAGCAGCAGAAGGCTTCTCAGATCATTCGCTGATAAAATGACGGACAGGAAAGAGCTCAGCATGTTTCAAAGAGGGATCATAGTAGGCTGCTCCATAGGAGGCATGAGTATACATAGCATGGCTGATGCCCGACAGGTCCCTAAATCAACTGTAGCCTTTGTTACACTGCAGCAATGCACCACGAGTGGAAGACCCACGAAATTGGACGACCGGGACAAGAGAGTGCTGAAGAGGGAGATTATGAAAAACAGGACCCGTCCGATGCATTCAATTGCAGAAGAGTTTCAAAGTGCGACCAATTTGACTGTTTCGACCAAGACACTTCACTAGGAGGCCCATGCGCTCGGTTATCATGGTCGAGCCGCTGCCCACAAACCCCTGATAACAAAAAACAATAAACGGCAGAGACTACGCTGGTGTAAGGAGCGGAGAAACTGGATGGTGGAGCAATGGCAGAAGGTCCTATGGAGCGATGAATCACGCTTCACACTGTTTCGATCAGATGGGAGAGTGTGGGTATGACGATTACCGGAGAACGTCTGTTACCCGAGTTTGTAGTGCCCACAGTGAAATATGGTGGTGGCGGCATCATGTTCTGGGGTTGCTTCAGCTGGCATGGCACAGGTCCACTGGTACCAGTGTATGGCCACATGATGTCTGCGTCCTACCGAGATATTCTCGACAACTCCATGCTCCCCACGTTGTGGCGTTTCTATGGAAACGAAGAATGTGTGTTCCAGGACGATAATGCGACTTGTCATGTTTCCATGGCTACCATGGAGTGATATGCAGAAAATAATGTCACCCGACTGGATTGGCCTGCTCAGACCCCTGATCTCAATCCTATCGAACATCTATGGGACGAACTGGAGCGCCGATTGAGGTCGCGATCGCCTCGCCCTTCTACACTTCCAGGGTTGGTGACTGTACTGCAGGAGGAATGGCGGAATATCCCACTCGGTGTACTACACGACCTTGTGGCCAGTTTGCCACGACGAGTGGCTGCTGTTATCGCTGCCAAAGGCGGACCAACCTCCTATTGATTGCAAGAAAACTGATGGTATCCGCTGACATGTGGTGTCCAATGACTTTCTTCCACATAGTGTATATACGGGTCAGATGGGATAAATAGGGTCTGGAGAAAATCAAATAAAGACAATGATCACATTAACACAGTTCCAACAGTTAAACACGGTGGTGGGTCATTAATGAATTGGGGCTGTATGTCGTCCAAAGGTGTTGGTACCATCCAGTTTATTGATGGTATCATGGATGCATATGTCTATTTGGACATATTGAAGAACAATGTAAAGCAGAGTGCCCAAAAAATGGACATGCCGCCTAACTACAGATTCCAACAAGACAATGACAGTAAACATAAGGTGCGAGTTAACATGAATTGGCTAATATGGAATGTTCCCAAACTACTACAAACACCAGCTCAAAGTCCAGACTTAAATCCCATTGAGCATTTATGGGCAATTTTGAAGAGACGAGTCCATAAAGCAGACGTCAAGTCTAAACAAGAGTTTAAAACTGTTGTGCAAGCCGAGTGGAATAAAATAAGCTCTGAAACTGGCTAATTCTATGAAGAACAGGTGTCAAGCAGTAATTAAAGCCAAAGGATACGCATCAAAGTATTAGAACTGTCAGTCAATTTGCTCTGAATATACTTTTTTCTTTTATATTATTAAGTGTATGAATAGAAAAGTTGTACAAAAAATGGCATGTTTCTCTTTCAGTTTCAATTAATTTATTATTGTCATTGGTTATACAGAATTTGGGTAAGAATTTATGTTCCTAATGATATTAGTTATTGAATTGTAAAGACACAATTTCAAAAGAGTGTATTTCCTTTCATATATTAAAGCATTTTCTTTGAAAATCCGTGTGTACGAATAAGAATGTTACATATTGTATTGCGATTTAAATATAATTACAGGCGTGAGATCATTGATCTATCACTGCTAGACTAGCTACCACACAGCACGTGTCACTGAGCAGAAGGTAACAAGTAAGGGTAACCAGAGGGTATATGGCATATATCATCACCATATATATCCTTGACTGCAGCCCTGGCAGTATTGACCCAAACTGGAAGGACTACACTGTATAGCATTAAAAGGCTTTTGGAATTACTTATGCAATAGTTGCTTTCCATTTAAGGGCACTGCACCATAGTTCCAAGCAGAATCAGGCCCGTAGCCAGGAAGGGTCGCCAGCCCCCCTGGCACTGCCGTCAGCCTCTTTGACATTAGGTAAAACTATTTTGTATTCTAATTTATTTAAGGTGAAGAGTGAAAATGTAAACAGAATATACTATTTTGTTCACAACTTCGTTCGTTCATCTTGTTTACGAGCAGAAGTCTAAGCAGCGGCAAGTGTTTAGAAGATTCTCTGGACTGTAGAAAGTTTTTTCATAGGGGAGCCTTCTATATCTGTACCTTCCCTGCCCCTGTTGAAGCCTCTCGTTTGACAGAAATCTGTGACTTTGATGTAATTATCCACATTCCTTCCGCATCTGCGTCAAATGTCAACAGATCACACGTTTTATTAATTTGGCCGGGGATGGAATGTACGGTAGGCTCTATGATTGAATTGAATATTGTACATTTTAACATGTATGATACAAATATCTGTATCAAAGATAGTATGGAATGTGTATTAAGAGATGGTGTCAGTAGCAGTCATTAGCACATCGAGATGTTTTAGATTTAGAAAAAAAACCTGTAGTATTTGTATGATATTTTTTATATTTTAAATTAATTTAATGACCCTGACACACATAATTTACCTTCATTTAATACTATTAAACTTTTGAAAAATGGACTTGGTTTACAAATACTGCGATTCTGAATAATGAAATACCAGGATTCTAATTAATGAAATATGAGAGTTCTAAATAATCAAATATCTGGATTTGAATAATCAAACACTGGAATTCTGAATAATCAAATACCAGAATTCTGAATAATCAAATATCTGGATTTTGAATAATCAAATACTAGGATTCTGAATAATGAAATACCAGGATTCTGATTAATCAAATACCTGAATTCTGAATAATCAAATATCTGGATTTTGAATAATCAAACACTGGAATTCAGAATAATCAAATATGAGGATTTCAATTAAACAAATATCAGAATTCTGGATAGTCAAATATCTGGATTTTGAATAATCAAACACTGGAATTCTGAATCATCAAATACCAGGATTTTTAAATCAAATATCAGAATTTTGAATAATCAAATATCAGAATTCTGAATAATCAAATATCTGGATTTTGAATAATCAAATACTAGGATTCTGAATAATGAAATACCAGGATTCTGATAATCAAATACCTGAATTCTGAATAATCAAATATCTGGATTTTGAATAATCAAACACTGGAATTCTGAATAATCAAATACCAGAATTCTGAATAATCAAATATCTGGATTTTGAATAATCAAATACTAGGATTCTGAATAATGAAATACCAGGATTCTGATTAATCAAATACCTGAATTCTGAATAATCAAATATCTGGATTTTGAATAATCAAACACGAATTCAGAATAATCAAATATCTGGATTGTGAATAATCAAATATCAGAATTCTGAATAATCAAATATCTGGATTTTGAAAAATCAAATACCAGGATTTTTAAATCAAATATCAGAATTCTCAATAACCAAATATCTTGATTTTGAATAATCAAATGCAGACATGTGGACCCTGTGGAAATTTACTTAAACAGACAACATACATGTCACACAAGTTTCCTTACATACTGAATAAACAAATTCATTTCTTAAGTATTTATTTACATACAAAATTTACATGGCATGTAAGAATTTTTTCAACACAATTCCAGGTTGAAAGTGTTGTACAATACTCTGGACACCATTCATTGTTTCGTACAAAAATAAATGCAGAACATTACAAAACTGTTCATACTCTGCTGGATATCTATACACATATGAAATGCATTAATTCATGTGTGACATTCAAATGGTCAAATTCACGACTTTTCAACTTTACTCTTGATTTTTCAATCATGCAGAAAGAAAAAAAAAAAGTACATATTTGTCATGGTATCATTAAGTGTGAAGATTCAGTTTTAAGGTATACAGGATTTTAGACAGGAGACAATACTACTGTAGCAGGTGAGATCATGAATTGTTTCCTGTTGGTTCACTGAAATCACACGACACATTCAGTTTCCACAGACTTTCTTCGCCAAATAAATTGGGACGGGAGCCTGCACAAACTGAATGTGGGTCACACGACTTCGATGAACCCCCAGGAAAGAATGCACGAGCCATGCATGTACTATAGACTAGCCAAATATTGCAGATGGGATATTTCAAGATATGTTGCTGAATAACTTTGATAATGTAATTTCTCAGGATTTCTCCTAAAATAGTACCAGCCATATTTTATAAATTGAAACAAACACTTAACAATATTATGAAACCATTTCATGTGATAACTGAAATCTCTCTTTAGATGTGCAAGAAGAATCTCTTCCATGTCGAAAAATTTACAATTTACATTGCACATTAACCATACTGTTGTAGGGCTGAGTCGATACCACCATTTGCCGACACCGATTCTGATACCTTAACTGATTCCAACAGATACAGATACTTGTATAAATCCAGTGGAATAAAATAGGCTAGTTACGGATTCACAAAACTCATCATGTCACATTAGTATTAATGATGTCAAATACTCGTAAATTATTCTCATTTTATGTGAACTTCTTTCTACCCCCAGAGGATGGGAAAAAAAGAGAAGTTTTTGAAATGTAGCAAGCACTGTTTAAAGTGTTGCAGATACACTGGAAAAAATCGGTGGATCATCATAATTGTCCCTGGCAGAGAAATTTATAGTGTGTAAAATAAGATGTATGTAGTGCGTATAGCGTACAGCTTGCACAAGGAATGCAAAAAAAAATACAAATGTAAACATCAATCTTATCATTTGGATTTACTTTGGGAGGAAGGAAAACTTCGTAAAAATATACACACACATACAGATATATATTTAATACTCATTTGGCAGCTCTGTATATGCTTTGCTGTCCATTATTCTCTGTGATTTGCAATAAAAACAAGTCACTGCAGTGTCGGAATCGGGCAGTAGTCACACAGAGGAGTAGAGCAGAAGAAAATCCACAACCCTCCCTCACACAGCGACATTCATCACTTTCCTAGGAACTCCAGAATAAGCCTAGCATTATAATAATGCCTGTTTTGAAAACGTCACGTTCTTGAACCATGAGTTTGTGAACAAGAATTGGCAATGCCTTTGATCTTGTCATCTGCTTCCCAGGAGGGTGTATCATTTTCGGAAATGTACATGGAATTCTTGTGCGGGACCTCAACCGGTAACAAGGAAGGGTGAACATACTTTTGAAAAGGACAAATCTTGACAAATGATTTGTTTCTCTTGGCCGCTCTAGCCACTCAAAATCTTTGGTATCATTGCCGGCCACCGTGGTGGAGTGGTTAGCACATCACACTACTACACCAGGGGTCCCGGGTTTGATTCCCGGCCTGGAAATGCGTCATTCATCAATTAAGTCATATCATCACTCATTCCCATCTTTGCAAATTAGCCAAAAGTGGCACAAAAATCAAGGTAAAATAAAGCAAGTCAATCAATAAACTTTTGGTATCCGCAAAAAAAATTAACGAATACTTACTGATACATATCAGCTCAGTCCTACATATTTGATTGACTAGATCATTTAACTCAACATGATGTGAAATTAATGCATTGTTGAACCTTGGTACCTCATTATTGCTAAATTTTGATAACTAAATTAATATTATATATATATATATATATATATATATATATATATATATATATATATATATATATATAATGGATAAAAGCAAGGAAGGTCAAAAGGGCTAAATAAAAATCAAAGAAAGAGAAAGGAAACACTCACCGGACAGTGGAAAAATTCTGAATTTTCGCTACTTTGTCGTAGCAACTTCGTCCCTTTCTTCTCACACCGAAGATGCTACGACAAAGTTAGCGAAAATTCTGAATTTTTTGCAACTAGTATGTTCACGATCTAACTTTATTATTTATTTTTCTGATAATTTTCATCTCAGTTTGCATGATTCTAATGTAATATATTTGAATGTAAACTCTGGGTTAAATTCTAATTTGCACATTACATTCAATGTTTAATGTATGATGTATCTCTGCAAATTGTTCATGTAGCTAAAGACCTTTTGATATGGAACATCAATGTAAAAATATGCAAACAGGGAGGGATAAAAGCTGCTTTCACCAAAATTGCACTTTTGTCTCACCCTGCATACACTTCTTGAAGTTAGAAATTACTTATTCACTTAATATTGTGACACATACACATGTGTCTTTTTAAAGAACATAGAAGTATTTAATATACTAAGTGGCAAGTGTCAGCAGAACAGTAAGAAGCTGAAGTAATGAATTGTTGAAATGAATATTGAAAATACTAATATGCAAAATGAAGAAACTAAAACATTTGTATTACAGGTTTACAATATTTTCTTTGATGCAAGTAGCAAAACACTTCAAAAATCCTCCTTGAAAAAATTACTCTAGAAATTGCAGTTTTGGAATGAAATTTGCAGATCATAAATATACAAGACATCCAGCATTTTAATTTTAAATATTTTCCTGAAATTTGTTGTTCTCTTGCAACACTGGAAATATACTTCCTGAAGAGTACCAAGATTACTTTTGTAAGCCTCCTTATTAGGAATTCAATAATTGTCCTATCAGTTACATCATTTTTAAAACATAAACATTTACACTCACTAAATAAAAATATGGGACAACACAATACAGGCAGATAAAAATATAAGAAACATTGTAGAATCTTTCTCTAGGAATATTTCAGTCATATTTCAAATTATGTCAATGCAAATAAGTTTTTAATATTCTCACTGACATGAAGATAGCACTTATTCAAGTGGTCATTTTTTCATAGTTATTTATTATGTTAAATAACATTTATTTTGACAGATACGAAGAAAGATAATTTGTTTTTTTTCGAACTGCATTACATACAAGCGCACAGAAACACAGATGCATGCATCCACACATTCTCACACATGTGATTCATACATATAAGAAACTAGTGGCTATGCCACCTGATATTACATAACACCAAATAGTGCAATACTATTACATAATGCTACATATTTGAAAAGCAGCCATATTATACTTTTACACATAAAAACACAATCTTTGCAAATTTACTGTATTCTTGGATAGAGCTATGCCCTACAGTTCCCCTTGCACTCTCTCGCACACACATTTACAAAAGTATTATATATATAGATACACACATAAGTGCGGCATCCACACACGGTAAGGTACAAAGCTTTGATTGGGTAGGTGCCAAACACACAGCAATTTTTTAAAAAAATCACATGTTGCAGATGACAAAACACACATATTCATATACAAAACCGTACAATGTGAACAGCATCAAAATATTGTTCCCCAATTATATGAACTATGTATTCCAACCAAAGCTGGGAAAAAAACAATAAATTTCTCTATGCATCAATTAAATCTTGACTAGAAATACAATTGTATTCACAAAACAATCTCTGTTCAACTTTGCGCTCGTAAATCTGTAACTTGTTTTTCACCCACGTGCCTTTCCATTCCATAATTAAAAGAAAACGTAATTTGTTTTACAAATTAAGTCTCTCATGAAATATTACAGACGTAAGGTATTCATGTATTTGAACGTTAATACATCATTATTCAACAATACTTCCAAACGTAAGTGCTCACGAAAACTCACAAATTCATACTTATATCACGTAGCACAGCAAATAGCCACATTAAATCTTAAAAAAACTCTATCAACACAATACTGATACCTAATACCCCGAATGTCTCTTCATCAATGTCATTTCTTTCCAGACTAACCTGAGAATGAAAAATCCTTAACACAAATTGCTTACACTGTTACGTCCTCTTAAAAACAAAAGAAAAGCAGCACAATATCCGATTTCACAAGTGCACAGTACTTGACTTCACAGAAGCCTTTATTATATATAGATATATATAAACTTGCAAATACACATAACCAACAACAATACTGTTCCGAAGTGCATAAATAACACTGGGCTATACTCCTTTGTATGCAAAATATACACAAAAAAACACAGAGAAGCTATGGGGAACTAATGTGCGATGTCCAACTAATAGTCCATTTTGTGTTTGGGAGCAGTCCAAAAATACTACTTTCCATGCTGCTTCATTGAAATCTGCAATTTACTACTGATTATGCAAATTTACAGCTAAAATCGACACTTTAGCATCCATCGTTATGAGCAGAAAACGGATTTATATATATGAAACTGAAATCAGAAATATTTTGTATTATCTTTGCGCATCATGACATGTGAACTCGAAAAATTCAGTTTTTATTTTCCATATTTGTACATATATTAGGTTTTGGCTTATATTTTAGTTATTTTTGCATATTATTTCCATATTTCAGAACACTTCTCAACATATACTCCATATATGTGCAATAACTACATGTCTCCGTGTGACCAAAAGAGTTGGGTGAAGTTCTTGTGAAGAACTGACAAACCTGGGAAGCAACGTTAAACAAACAAAAGTTTACTTTTGCTATTGTGAAACACTTGAAATTCCTGTTTATTTACAATTGTTGTCAACAATAACGAATGAGGGCTCAAGCATCGGTTCTGGATTGCTACAAATGTTATTTTGGCAACGGAAGAGTGTCCCAAGTCGAGCTGTCCATTGCTAACCCTATCCTCACTACTACAGTAGCTACGTGCCTGACAGCAGCACCAGAAGCAACGATTTTGTGGCACACATACAGGATTGATTCCTTCTGGTTTCTCTTCAAGACAGCCAAGACTATTTTATGTAGCTCGTGTATTAAAATGGTAAATTTTTACAATTTTAAGCCCATATGTACCTCTATATTTTGATGAAAATAACTAAATATGTATTTAGCACATTTTTACTACATATAAATCCGTTCTCTGGTTAACAGCATTTATCAAATGTTTTCACACACGAAGTATGACTTCCACATGGTTTGCTAATCCTATAAAGTCTATGAAAATATATTTACAGTATTATTAGGAAAGTCAGACAGATGATGCGCAATGCCCGAGAAATTACTTCAAGTAACACCACTTTTTAATAATTTAAGGGGAAGTAAGTCAAATACTATATAGCACACAATAAACTGTGTCAGATGATGCATCAATCAAAACATTACTTTCCAAATCCATTAATAATTTGAATTAGCATTACTGGCTGTTGCCTTTGACAAAAAAATCTTTAAATTATCACAGATTAGGGTATTTGTCGAAATGAACAAGTTTAAGAAATAATATGCAATAACTAGGGCTGAATCGACACTTTTTCAGTCTGAATATCCTGAAAATTATGCAAAATGTACAATTTTCATTATTTTGGCAGCAGGATTGTAGGAAGAAAATAATTTTGGAATTAAATAATTATCTTATGTCAAATTTTAAAGCAAAACTCTAGGAGTGTGTGGGACAATTTTTTTTGGTCGGGACAGGAAATTATTTAAATCCAGATATTTGGGATGAGAAAAATATGCAATTTCCCGACAATGTGAAAATCTCTAATTCATTTTCCCGGAAGCGATTGTATTTTGCATATCTGGAATGAAAACTAACAATTTCTGAGAAGTGTGAAGAGAGCTGCTAAAAGAAGAAGAAGAAAAAAAAAAAAAAACGACGACAATTTGGAATTTTCTGACTGCATGGGATCCCAAAATATCGGGAAATCAGGATGACGGGAAATTATTTTTACCTGATCCTAGTCCTGACTTTTTGGGATCCTGCACACTTCTACAAAAATCTGGAAGATTGATATGGATTGGTTCAAATTAAAAACTAGATTTTAAAATTTATAAGTATTTTTCAAAATACTATCAATTGTTTCAATTTCCAAGTATCAACATTGGCAGGAATTTGCAAAAGTATCGAGTTATCGATGGTATTCAGCCTATCCCTAGCAGTATTTTAAAATTAATGAAAACTATGCTCACACAAAGGTCTCAATCGAACGAGTCTCTCCTGGTTCCTTTGCTGAGATACAGTTTTCACAAAATATTCAACAACTTAACAAAATCTCCGAGCTATTCTAGGCAATAATAGTGACACTATTATTTACACTAATGGAAAAAAAAAACACTATAATTTTTGAATGTGCAATTAATTTCTGATCTTGTAAACAAGCAAACAATGAAATGAATTAATCAATAACCTAGAAGGGGATTCAGTTGTACAAAACTGTTCACAGAAATGCCTTTACCAACTGTTTAAATTTTCACTGTATTAATACAAAAATAATATGCTCAAATTCAATTACTGAAGGGCCAGGTAGAGTGAAATTTCAACATGTTAATATAAATTATAAGTATTTGGGCATAATGAAATGATGAAAAATTGATGTGAATACGGGAAAAATTCATAGTCTTAGAAACTAAGGGAATGGAGCAAACACAGGAATTACACAATTCAGATGACAGCAAAATTCTCTTGTGATAGATGCACAGTAATCAAACGTTATCCTGATATTACATCGCTCATGGCAAACCGTGTTGCTGCCACACAAGCACCCCAGGGAATCTAGAATCAGGCAGTTTATGAGAAAAAAAAAGCCTAGTCATCTTTCATGTACGAGAAAACGACACAATTTAGTCTCACATTGCAATGCAAACTTTTTTGTTTCTGCCAGAAACGAAAGATCACGAGGAGGAACGTGCCACATGCTGCCATGTTAAAGGCCACCGTTTGAAGAATGGATGGAAGGTTGGTGGACAACACCCGATAACTTATCCGCATGGCACTATTCGTGGCCAATCTCGCACAGCATGCCTTCCTCCGTTGCTTCAGTTCCACTGTAATTCACAGCCATCGTGAAACATCATGTCTTTTTCGGAGGAGGGGGTGGGCATGTCTGAGGTGGTCCGTTGTTAAAACTATTTGTTGATAGCTTCCTCTCTTTCAGAGGAATATTTTCATATATCTGCTTGGGCAGGTCTTCCGGTGGCCTATAATGAAAGAAAGAAAAATTAAGCCACATTGAAGGAGGCATTACAAACTTATTATGTCACTATTATTCTTCCACACCGACTAGCACAAAAATCTAAGGTTCTACCCTACTAAAAGGTTAACACCCACATACCAAAAAAAGTCTACCAGCTCAAAACTACAATTCTTTATTGCCTGCGCTACTACAGTTATTGTGAGACCCAGATATAATTTTGAAAAAAAAATCACATATCTGTTTAAATGAATCTTCAGAAAATAAGAGTGTTTAAAAAAACAGGGTTGAGACAGATTAATATGTTTTCTATCAGAATATTAGTGAATCGGTAAAATTAGAGATACATCAACTGATGTAGGGATATCAGTGCATCAGTAGAATTACAGACACATCAGCCAATGTAGGCATTACAGTAAAATCATAGATATACAGCCAATATGGGAATATTGGTAAAATTACTGATCTGATATATCTATAATAGCCTATAATTAAGTGGAAATTTTTGTCTTTTTATTATTATTATTTTTATGGACATAAAAAAGTTTTGTAAAATAAATTTATCAATACATAGTTTTCTTTCAAATGTAACACCTATTGAAATCACCTGTTTATACACATTAGGGGAAAATAATGAACCGTTCATGTTACCAAGGGATATTAGAATTTTCTGTCAATGAATAATAGTTATTAGTATTGGTAAATTTTAAAATGGTTCTTTATTGGTATGAGCACAAAATTCACACCAGTCTATCTGTAGTGAAAAAGATTATGCACACTGTTCAAGTGAGTGAGAATAATAAGGTTGGATTCAAAATATTGCCATCAAACAAAGATACCAACACTTATATTTTTCTGTGAATATTTTCCAAACTTAAGTTTCCTTTGCATCTGCTTCCTACTTTAAAGAGTGACACTGATAAGCTATGTATTTGAAAAGCATGAAAATCGAAAATATACTTTCTATTGAGAATTTAGCAACACGGAAATAAATTTAGAATGTCTCTTCACAAATGTGAACTGAAGCAGCATAAGTAACATTTTCTTTTCAAATCCTGTCTTTCAAACTTAACATAACAATAATCTGTGGTGCCATAGGTGGGAGATCATCCTACCAGTTAAGGGGTGACGTCTGGTCAGCACAACGAACCCCCAGTCATCGTTATAGGTTTTAATGAGGGGGGGTTACGCTAGCTCTCCAATTTCCTCATGGTGGTGGATGGCCACAGATCCCATACCCAGACCGAAATCTCAGGAGAAAAGCTGTTACACTTGCTCCCAGGAAACTCAAACGAACACATGTCCTATAACCCAAGCCAAAAGGCCTAGACCGCACGACCACAGTGTGGGACATTGATACTCTAATGGTATGGGTTAAAATTTCATATCAATCTATTCCTAGTTTTTACTAGAAACCCTAGTGTAATAAAGAAAGATGATGAAGAATAAAGAAGTAAATAAGCTTATGACAATATTGCCAGGAAAACTGTTCAGATTTTGTCATGTATTTTCACTACCATGTATCACTTTTGAATTTCTGTTCACCAGCGGTTGTAAAAAAATGCATTTATTGAAAATTCACGCTAATGTATTTACAAGCATCATTTCTCTTGTAGTGGCAACATGCATGAGAAAGAAACGCGAAAGAAGATAAATACCTGGAATAATTTACAATCATTAATGTATTCTCCTGCTGCTGCGTGAACATGTTTCCAAACATCTGGCAGTCGTTGGATGCCTTTCATAGCTCCCGTTCGTGCCAGTGTGCGCAGGGCATCTGAAAAGTGTTTCCCCCTCAGCGGTTCCTTCATCTTGGGAAACAAATCAAAGTTGCAGGGTTTCATGTCAGGAGAATAAGGTGGGTGCTCTAACAACTCCCAACCCCACTGTTGCAGGATGTCCTGCACTTGTGCTGTGTGACATCTTGTGTCATCGTGGAGAATGATGGGTCCTGATTGCAGGAGATGTGGTCTCTTGCACCTAAGAGCAGGGCACAAACGGTCACGAAGGTAACTGATGTAATAGTCTGCATTCACTGTAACATCTTGTCGAACACTATGTGCAAGGAAAACCCCTTCATGGTCATATGCCACAACCACCACCTTCAAATTTGCTGGTTCCTGTCTGACTTTTTTTGGATGTGGTGAAGCCGGGTGACTCCACTCATTTGACTGCCTCTTCAATTCTGGCTTGTACGATCTAGCCCATGTCTTGTCAGTGACAATAATGAGAGCAAGGAATGCATTACCTTCCACGTGCAATCTGAAATTTTATGAATATTCACTGTTCTTCACGTGTGAACATTGTTCAGGGTGGTATTATATAGTAGAACCGCCAGCAAAACAACCTGAGCAGACCTGCGACTCCTGTGCACCGTACCCCTGCGAGTAGGGGAGGGGGAGAGTGGACCATGCTTCCTTATGGCCCGAGGTGGAGGGAAGAAGGGAAGGCTGCCCGGGGACTTTTCGTCCCAAGGTTTTTTTCCTTGTGGTCGATCTATACAAACACTTCACTTTAATGTCTTCTAACTACCGCACAACAGTACTATTGAGCACCAAACACCTACACACGAGCCGTAGTACAAGACTAAAGAAGACCTGATCGTCTTTTGTCCCAACCAACAGTGTTGCCACTACAAGAAAAATGGCCCTCGTATATTTATAGAACAAACTGGACTTGTCAAGCAGGATCTATTTCCTAGAAACAAGAAATGTACACACATGATTATGAGAGTCCTTACCTTGGTAAGACAACATATGACGATGCCCTACTTGGTCCTCTTTTATCTCGATTTGTGGCACTTGGGGTTGTGGGGAGGGAAGTCGTTGACCGAGAGAGACTGAGTGCTAGTTCCCGATTTGGATCACCGCCTGCTGCCTCTGTGGAATACCTAATGTTCGTATATTCTCTGCCAAGCTGCAGACTTTTCTGAAAGGGAAGCAGATATCTAAAAACAACATTTTAATTTTATAACTTTAATTGCATGCCTGTTATTGTTAACTTAAGATTAACATTAATTAATTAGCAGATAATTTCCAACTGACTAATGTTGCTTGTGGCTTGTTACTTTGATGTGAATGCTTCTCTAGACTTATTTTACAAACATGTTGATCTTACTTGTGAAATATGAGCTAATTTTATTCAATTTCATCAAATCTGTGGGTAACCCAGTCAAATAAAGTAAAAAAAAAATAAGCACACTGCATGATACATTACTTCATCTTATCAACCATATAATTCAATAACAAAGCAGAGTGAATTGTAGCTAGGGACACATACAAGGGTCATCCAGAGAAAAGGAACATTTTGGTCTTTACATGTAGTAATGACAGCATCTTTGTGTTCATCAGCCATGGTAAAGTGGCCAGTGGCACAAATTTGTCACACATTCAGAAACCTTATCACTCCGCACCTCACACTTGGCAAAAAAAGGTAAAGTTCTCCCCTGTGCTTAGCACCACGTCATGAAGGCGTATAGGGGGTGTGGGTGTAACGGCCCACACTTTCTTGATCCGGTCATGAGTGGGGGTGATGTGATCAGCATCACACCCCTGACTGCCTTTACCCCCCAGGGTTTCCCCCAGGTACCCGTGTTATTCGACGCTGGGTAGGTGCCGGGGCCGCTTCCATCGTTAGAAAAGTTCCCGGATTTGAACCGGCCGGGGATCGAACCCGGGACCTTGAGCATGGTAGTCAGACACGTTACAGACTGAGCCACCGCGGCCACTTGGCAGGATTCTCAATTTTGTCGCATATGTTCAGGGCTCACAGCTCCATACCACACACATACGAGTACACGTCTGCACCATCCTGCTGCTTGACTCAAACTGAGGGGTCGTAGATGATGAATTCAAAGATGCTGTCACTACATGGTTGAATACATTGGCGACAACAGAGTACAATGACGGTATTAACAAACTGGTATCACACCATGATAAGTGCTTGAATGAGTATGGATGGCGAAAATGTGGAAAAGTACAGTAAGCTAGTAGTTTTTGTACCATAACTTACTTGTACACATCATTTCTTGTTTGTGTTTTATACCAAAATGTTCCTTTTTTCTGGATGACCCTCGTTTTTATGTTAAATAAAAGATTATGATTTCAGTACAGAAACTCTGCATGTTTCGGAACCAAAAGTGGTATATAAAATGGCATATTGGTGTTAAAATGGCTAATAAAATCCAAAATTTGATTTTAAAACTATATTATAATTATAGAAAATAGCAATTTTCATTCTAACAATATATTTATGTAGTTATTGCAGTATTTTTAAGTTTATCTCTGTTTAAAGAGTACATTTTTCCATACTAAATTTTACAGCAGAGTTAATCAATGATTCTGAATTTTCCATAACTCACACAATATGATATTTGAAAGTTTATTTCACATTTTTCACTTGATTTTGCATCATTTTGTGAATAAAATGTGGTAAGAAAATGTACAATTGTAGTGCACAATTTTGCATTTAGCGTTTCCATGTCCTTAATTATGAGAAACAAACAACAAAATTTCAACTTACATGTTCTGCCTGAATACGCTGTGATATTGTTTCAATATGGTGTTGAACAGCCAAATAAACAAACTTGTACTGGGCTTCAGTCTGCACCATGCCGGACCTCTGAGATCTAACCATCTGAATGGTTCGCTGAATGTCTATTTCACAGTCAAGACCTGAAAAAAATAGTACAATGAAACATCACTGGCCTGAGATGTTAAACTATTTCTCTATACTTACTTCATCAATTTCACCATATGATCACTCATGCTCATCGTCCCAACTAGCCAAAAGTGGCAGAAAAGTGACGCTAAATATAAAAATAAATCTTTTCGCTAATCACAATGAAGAGAATGAGAGGAACTCACGTCCAACACAGGGCGATATTTCCCTTCTAAAATCAGGGCATTTCTAATTGATATTCTTATTCCATTAACACATTTAATTGATTTTGTCTATATTTAATTAATCTGGCATATATATTGATTAAATCTATTGTATTTATATTAGTTGGCTAATGCAGTACATTCTGAATGAATTTCTATGTAATGTGTGTATGTGATATGTATTCACAGATAGATAACTTACCTTGTCGTTTAATTTGATTAAGGATCATGTCTATCACTATGAATGTTCCTGTCCTTCCGATGCCAGCGCTACAATGAACAATAATAGGACCAGCTTTTGGAATTGACTCTTGCCTCGCATTCACGTCATGCAGGAAATTTAAAACACAGCCTGGATCAGAAGGAACACCATGATCTGGCCATGCCTGAAATAAACAATACATTTTTTTGTGTACACAAAATGCAGCATATTCAAATTTAGTTAATATCAGCAATATTTTAGGCACAGGAAAAACCAATATAATTTTCTGGCTTATCATTTCTCAGATTTCATGATGAATGGACTTTTTACAAAAAATATATTCAAGTGGCTTTGCAGGTCTGGCTCATATCAACAAAAATGTTCAGGTGAATGTAAGAGTTTGGTACCACCACAGATTTAAGTCATCAGTCTAAAACACTAGTCTTTTGTGGAGGGTTCAGAATACAAGTGATATCGCTCCATCAAGGATAAGTTTAGGAAAAGCTTTCTTCTCGAATGATTGAATTGAAAATTGTGGGTGTGTCAGCACTTAGGTTATTTTGCACCCATAATATTACACGGACCCTAGTCCCTTATTAATCGTAAAGAACTATTAAATCTTAAAAAGGATCATTACCATGTGTGTGAGTAACAGACACCATAATAGATAAACCAAGAGCACCTTCACACACACAAAATGAAAGAAATAAACAAAAATAAGACTCCTCTTGATTACTAACAAAATAATGTGTTATATATAAATATAAAGATAGCACAATAATTTCAAGTCTTAATAAAGTTACTAACAAATGCCTACGTTGAGAAATGAAACACAAAAATCTAATGAAATAATTAATATAAACCAAAATAAACATGTGTCCGAGGACTAAAGTATTTGTTAAAAACAATAAAAAACACTTTAGGAGTTCTTCCAAGCTTTCGATTCCATCTCGGAATCATCATCAGGCTTTCTTCATCTCTCGGCCAGCCGTGATGATGATTCCAAGATGGAATCAAAACTTGGAAGAAATCCTAAAGTGTTTATCGTGCTGTTTGAGTGTTTCTTATTGTTTTTAACAAATATCTTGCCGGAACGTGACGTAAGACTTTTTTACTGTCAGGCTAAAGTATTCTCAAGTGGGTTAAAGGCTGAGGCTGTAAAGGGCACTCACACAGGACAACACACACACACAGCCCTACAGAGGATTATACTGATCGTAGATCCAGACGCCTGAGCCCAGTTAGCCTGCAAAAAGCAGTTACTGGGATGTGCTGGGTGAAAGAAGTGAGGGTGATATTTGGGTGCCTTACCAGGTCACACCTTACATGCCCCTTTCGGAAAAAAAGAAACATGCTCTGAACAAAAAAGAGGGAAGCATTCAGTGTACCAACAAAGGTACAAATTTGTAAATTTTGAAGTCTTTTAATTTAGTGCTCTGAAACATTGATATTTATCGCCTCCAAGCCACCAAGCTACTGAAAAGAAAAAGCCAAGCGTGGGCAAGGGCTTTAAAATTTCAAAATGAATGTTCTTTCCAATTCAGGTATATTACTGATGTAGCACATTTTGTACTTAACAACAAACTTGGTTTTAACATCACACTTTATTATTGTATTACAGTGGTGAATTTTTAGTTGCTAATATAATTCTGACATGCTTACATGACAAGATCATTTGATGATAGAGCCACGGCAGACTAGTTGGTATGGTATCTGACTGCTATGCAGGAGACCCAGGTTCGATTCCCAGGATGGGGATCTAAGGCTGGAATTGTTCTGGCTTTGCCCTCCCATTAAGTAGCTCTGGGGCTCACCCAGGCTTAATCAATGGCTACGTAGGGCAACCTTGAGGGCTAAAGGCAGCTGGAGCATGGTGCTCATCACATCACTTACAAAATGGTCAAGATCAAGAATATGTTGGGTTGTACCTCCACATCCCCTAAATGTGAGTTCATGACATGGTGCTATATGTAACTTTACCTTTTACCGTTACCTCATATAACACCATCTCAATATAATTATATGCATTTGTGAACTATTTGTAATGTGTTCTTGGTGTAGTTCTTCCATTAGGATATGATTTCAGTAAACTGCATTTTCAAAAATTTATGACAGGAATGATTTTGGGCTTTGGGCAAGTGCCCCTGTTGTCCCCACTAAGGACTGGCTGTATTAAAATCTGACAAACTTATTTGTGCATGGCATGTGCAATAATAAGTATATTTCTTATTTTTGGAGCCTTGGAGTGTGCAAGGAGACACATGTTTCGTGTGTATATTAATACTTTGTATTGTTACAATATTCAAGTATCGGTTGATTTAGTTTATTTCACTTCGCATTTCTGCAACTTTTGGCTAGTTACAATGATAAGGATGTGTAATACGATAAAACAAAGAACACCTATGCCCAGGACAGGATTTGAACCTGAGACCCTTGGTGTTGTAGTATAAGTATTGGTAGCAGTGGTACAAGTGTCAAACACTGTATCTGTTCAGATCTCCTTAATTTATGCTATTTTCTATCTCTCTAAATTAATTGAAACCATGAGATGAACTTCATAAGGGGACACGTGCAAAGGAACACTTCTGCCGGCACTTGAACCCAGATCTTTTGGTGGAGAAATCTTGTCAACTAGCTTAGGCACCGAGGTGGCATGCAACAAGAGTATGTTGAAACAAATGTGCATCAAAATTACAATTTTGAAATTTTTTCCAAAATGCACACATAACTGCAATTGTACCACTTACTTGGAAATGGTAATGGTACACCTTCCTCTCTTCCTCACAGCCATCCTTTGATACAAGGAATTCTCGCAATGTGTAATCTGCCGTTGACGACTCGGACAGGTTCCTCACAATAATACTTCCATACTCTTTTGTTTGACCTTCTTCAGGCCAGTAGCGAGCACATTTATTCTGAAAAAAAAAAAGTTACATATAATAATTACCACAGATATTTCAATAACAAATTATATGGGTAATATAATTTCCAGAAAAATTAAAAATTGTCTGCAAACTTCTAAAAATAATAGTGTTGTTATATATTCTGAATGAGGAATATCTGTCACCATATGTTGAGAGAATATTAGCTGATGTTACATTTACAACACAGTACAAGGACATACAAAGGTCGGTCAAAAAGTAATGCACAATCCACTGTAGCTCGGGAATGGTAAGGACTATGGAAACATTGGTCCTTTACCACCTAACCAACACCTAATTTTGAAAGAAAGTGCTACGAGTATTTTTTCTTGATATAATAGATTATATATATATAATTCCTGGATTTGTAGGGGAATTCGATCACTGCACGTTGGCAACAACAGAATAAAAAAATTAGTATTTGAACACGAAAATGTAACAAAATTAATCCCACTGTACAACTGAAGGCTCATCTGTGTGGGAAACAGTTTGGAGATGACAACGAGCTCATTGCGTGTGTGAAAAAGTGGTGTAAAGATTAACCTAAAAAGTTTTACGAACATGCATTCGTGTTATGGTAACAAAGATGGCTGCAGTGCAGTGAAGCACATGGATCATACATTGATTGACATTTTCAAAGGACCACTGCTTTTACCTACAAAATTTCATTTCACTAGTCCTTACCATTCCCGAGCTACAGTGGATTGTGCATTACTTTTTGACTGACCTTTGTATGTATTCGATAAATTTTCAATAAATATTAAGGATGCTCCAAAATGATATTTTAGCTGATCTTGATTAAGTATTGATATGGAATTTACTGTACCAATAACCAATCTCATATAAAATTAGAAATGTGTCATTCACTTAGTTAAATAATGTATATAATCTGGTGTACTGTATAAAAGGAAATGCATACTTAGATATTTATTTTGAAACCCTAGGATGCTATATGAATTATTCCTATAAATACACAAGAACAATAACAAAACAGCAGAATTTTGGATTAAATTAAAGGCTCTTTATATAAATACCCACTTATTATTGGAAACTTTGTTGACAAACTGTCCCACCATTGTCATTAATGGATAAGCAGGATTTCAAATAGTAACATTGAAAATTTAAACTTTTATTAAAATTCAGTTGTTTTTCAAACTCTTAAGAATTAATTTAATTGACCCGAATTGTAGCTTTAAAAGAATCATTCATCATATGTAAAAACATGATAACATAAGGGGAGCATATTCTGATAGTTTGAACTACTACATTACAATTGATTCACGATATGAGAATGCCTTTTAAAGGGAAAGTAGGAATGCTTTTCATGGTTAAAATTATTGACTTTTTTCGACATTTTGATATATTTACTGTGCATCTTTCCAAAGACAGATATGAAACACATCCAAATTATGAGGAAATATCAAGGTGAAGTTAGGTTTTTTTTTTACATCTTTGCAGCTACTTTATATTACACACATGTAAATATGTACCTTTTGTAGTAGAAACTATTTTATTGGTTCAATAATTGGGCACATACACGAACTTGTCTTTGCCAAGAGCAAATTATGTATTAAACAATGTACTATGACACAATCAAGATTGGAACAATAACAGAACAAATAAAGTACATAGCTACATGTGTGCAGTTTGATGAGATATAACTAAGATTTTCACAAATGTTATTACGTGAATATCTACATAATATTACTGGCTATGAATGTTAACATTTTTAGTATTTCTATGGATCCCACTTCAGATAAAATCTCCAGTGAACTTTTGGCATCAAAGCATGTAGTTAGTTAATTTGCATGCAACACAATGGGGTCCTTTAGGGACAAATTACATTATCTTCGCATTCATGGATTCATATTTGGAAAGGTTTTAGTTGTGCTAGCTAATAACAACACATATATTTTAAAAAAAGAATGTCAGTTCATCTAATGTGGAATGCCAGCTAGGAAGGCAGTTAGCAATCTACCATGCAATTGGAGAAAGCAAGCTGTTACAAAACCGAACATCATGGTAAGTACTGAAATCTGTTGTCTCCTAACACTGTATTTCGCTGACCAAGTCTGGACTATCAGTAGAGGCATATACTTTTGGTAAATAAAAAAAAAAAAAAAATTTCCGTACAAAAACCAATTTCGGGTTCAAAAACGGTAAATAAAATAAAATTTCGCTGTTATAGCGGTGAAAAAGCGGTATATAAAATGACAATTTGGTTTTAAAATTGTGAATATAATCTCAAATTTGACTTAAGAACTGCACTTATTACACAAAATAAACATATCCCTTCTAATAACACATTTATGTCATTACCAGAATATTACGTATATTCCTGCATGAAGGGATCCGTTTTAGCTTCTCAAATATTTACAGCAGAAATAATCAATTTTCTGTGAATTGAATAACTCACAGGATAATTCTGACTTCAGAAAGTGTCACGTCGGTAAATAAACTCTAGATTTAGTGTTTAAAAGTCTATTTCGCATTATTTCGTGACAAAACGGGGTAGGAAAATGCACCACACACCTTTCAGAAACATGAAAAATTAACATTACAATGTGTTATTTCACATTCAGTGTTTTCGTCAAAAACAAAATATGCATGCCTCTAACTATCAGGCTTGGTTTTTGTTATATACCACATCTTTAGTGCCACTTTTGGCTAATTGCAATGATAAGGACAAGTGATGTTATGATGAAGGGCAACTCACAAAGAACACTTGTGCCGAGACTGGGATTCAAACCCATGACGCCTAGCATTGTAGCACGCAGTGCTATCCACTCCATAAAAGAAGTCGGCTAGGTTGAGTGATGATATGATGAAATTGATGAAGGGACACTCATAAAGAACAAAAGAACACCTATGTCCAAACAGAGATTCAAACCCGGGACTCCTGGCATCATAACAAGTTGTGCTAACTATTCTGCCACACAGGTCGGCTGGGCTATCAGGTTGTAGACTGCCCAATATATCATAAATAATTATAATAACCCATGATGCAGCAGCCCGTGAGGGCAAGGGCCTAACTGTTGACTGCTGGCCTCAATCCCACCTCAGCATCCAACCAGTTAAGGGGCGAAGTGTGGTCAGCATGGTGAACCCCCAGTCGTTGTCGTAGGTTTTCATGACTGGGTTATGCTAATTATTCATAGCTCCCCAAGTTCCTCATGACGGTGGGTGGTCGCCAGTCACATACATAAGCCAAAACCTCACGAGAAAAGTTAAGCTTCCCCCAGGACACTCGAACCTGTGTACGTCCCATAGCAGGAGCCCGAAACATAACACTTCAGACCACAGGGCCACAGTATCACCACACAAATAGCAAACTTACCTAACAATTGTGGAGTTCTTTCTTGTTCCCTGTTCTCTTTCACTTTCAATAACCAGGGAAGAAAAATTGACAAAAGGGTTGCTCTTACTTGGATTTTTGCGCACTTGGCCAGAACTTTTGCGACAACTGTCTTCCTAGCTGGTGCTCCTTCTAATAATAATTAGAACATGCTGCACCGTTTACTAATCATGCACTACAAAAGTACATAAATGTTACGGATAAACATTAGAGATGCTGTCATTGTACAATTCCTAGCATGCTACTGTGAACTATGTACTACTGATCTATCAAACTAATAACATCCATAAAAGTTTCCTTACTATATTTTTTACCTTTCCTCTCTCAATTTCTTTGGTAGTCATGACTATCACTCTACTGTTCTCTTGCCACACCATGTACCAAAAGTCACCCGTTGTACTAGGAAGGCATCCCTGTGTTGCTATATAGAACTTTTGCTGTCCATCAAGAAACAAGTCATCTTCTGGCTGTAAACAAAAACAAATAATTGTTTAGCAAATTACATACATAGATTAAAAAATAACCAAGACATATCTGTGATACATAAAAAAATATATAATTTCAGTAGAAAAATGGACTGGCCTTCAGATTGAAATTTGAAATGATATTTCAGTGTTCTTATGATGAGTAAAATCTCAAATTTGATTTTGATTCTTTTTTGTTTATTACACAAATTTACAATTTCATTAAGGATAAAAATAATAAAAGGTAAAGTAAAAAAAAAAGGTAAAGTGCTCCCCTGTGCTTAGCACCATGCCATGAAGGCATGCGTATAGGGGGTGTGGGGGTAACGCCCCACACTTTCTTGATTAGGTCGTGAGTGGGGTTGATGTGATCAGCATCACGCCCCTGACCGCCTTTACCCCCCAGGGTTCCCCCCAGGTACCCATGTTATTCGATGCTGGGTGGGCACCGAGGCCGCTTCCAAAGTTAGAAAAGTTCCCAGATTTGAACCGGCCAGGGATCACACCCGGGACCTTTAGCATGGTAGTCAGACACGTTACTGACAGCTACCGCATATTGCATAAAAATATTAAAACAAAAATTAATGATTTTTTAGCAAATATGACATAAAATTAGAAATCAATGGACACAAACATTGGTGGAAAAGTCAAAGTTTCACCACAATAACATTGAATTTTGGGGTATGAAATGATATTTCAATGTTATTATGGTGAATAAAATCTCAAAATTTGATTTTGAGACTTTTTCACTTATTACAAAAAATAAAAAAAATCCATACCAATAGGTACTGTTCAAATGGGACAAACACAATATTACGTGTATATCTATTTTTACCCAAGGCTTAAACCTAAGACCTGTGGCTCTATAGTGCATAACGCCAACAACTTTGCCATGGAAGAACATACATACATATTCACATTCAAAAACTATGTGAAATGTGTGGATTATACGGTTTTTATTATTTTTGAAAAATATATATTCCTCGTCCCACATTGTCATAGATATAATTAATTTTATGGAAATTTTGATTGCTTAAAGGATAAATTCGACACAGGACAGTGTTGTATTGGTAAGTAAACTATAAATTTTGTGCAAAAGTTTATTTTACATGCGATTTTGCATCATTTCCTGAGAAAATGTGGTAGAAACAGCACCTTTGAAATCACCTAAAATTATCATTGCACATTGTTGTCAGAAATGAAAGATGCATGTTCTGTTACGATAAATAACACCTCACGGAAACTCTCTTTATGTACACCTTTACACTGCCGCCCTTCTCCGAATACATATCTTTATGTTACAATCCAATAACAACTGCTCACAGTTGTCTTTTGCTCCATAACAGAGAAATGCACTTAACAGGACTTCCAGAACTTCACTCTACAAATGCACTATTTAGCATAGCGCTAACCCACTCTCGCAGTTTATCACGCAAGAGTCCCTACACCGTCCTCTCATTCAGCAATGTACATTTTATCTGAGCTACGAGCACACTATTTAGCATACCACTAACTCCCCCCTGCAGTTTATCACGCAGAGGCCCCTATACATACGGTGCTCTCTCTCTGTGCATCCATTTGGCTGAGTAAAAAAAGTGCCTCAATCCATCCGGCCTTGTATCGGAGTATCTGAGAGAGACCGTAACAAGTCAGAACCCGGTATTTATACCTCAGACAAACAGCTCGCCCCAATCAAGGCCCTATTGTTACCTTTAGGAAAGCCATTGAGGGAAAACAACCGTTGGCTTCCCCCGCAACTGGGCAAAAAGCAACCAAGTTCAGAACATGTACAAAGAAATAAATTTCCATTTTCCAGCTGTGTGCGTAAAAACCACACGGCAGTTCCTAGAAATGCATGCATGAATACAATAAGAAGTGCTGCATCACAGTAATTAAAATTATAGTAAGGCTATGGAGATAGGAATGGTATCGAAAATATGACTTTTTCAAGGCCTGAGTACTTCAAGTACTTATAAAAATTACCTTGCAATATTGTTGATCAACAAATATTTAGTTGTTAAAAGGAAAACCTGTATGTGATTCACAACTTGTCTATTATCAAAAAGAGTAGGTACCTTAATGTAATTGGCATTGACGTAGTCAGATCCTGGAATGTTAGGATCAACATCCTGAAGTTTCACCCTCGTGTGGTCAACTGTGAAGAAACATCATGAATAAATACACCAGATTCTTCACAAATCGTGATTGATCCATTGACATTTGTTTAGTATTTTCAGTGAAATGGTATATTCTATCAGGTTTTAATTTCTACATATTACACAATACCAGAACAGAAAAATCATAATATATCGAAGATAGCAAACATTTTACCAGATTATACAAAATATTCGCATCTATATACTTAACTTTCATTTAGGCTACAAATATTTAACTTTGGGAAAAATATATTTTTCATTTGTACAACACAACAGTAATAGGAGGAACAAAAATATCTTGTATATGATTTGCAGATGACATGGCCCTGTTGGCAGAAAATGTAAGGACCATAAATGACTTGCTAGCAGAAATGAACACCCACTGTGAACAGTTTGGGATGAGAATAAATGTGAATAAGACCAAATCTATGGTGATCAGAAGAAAGCAGAGGAAGGCAAATGCGAGTATCAGAGGTAAGAGAATCGAACAGGTAGACAGCTTTAAATATCTTGGATTCATCATAAGCAGTGATATGAAATGTAGTGAAGAAATAAAAATAAGAATAGCAATGTTGAAGGAAGCCTTCAATATGAACAAAGAACTGAGGAAAAGACTGCCGAAGTAATGAAATGCTTTGTATGGAGTGTAGCTCTGTATGGTGCAGAAACATATACACTGAGAACAAGTTTAAATGTAGTTATGGAGACGAATGGAACGGATGAAATGGACAGAAAAAGTGAAACAGCTAGAAAGAGTTGTGGAAAAGAGATTGGTAAATTTTCCATATCCGGAAAACGGATTTCTTTACATTTACAGGAGAAATTACTTACCGAATGCAGTTTCTTTAGAATTGTGGAAGTTCGGGGAAGTGTTTTCTCGCATCGTTCATTCAATTTTGCCGGTAAATCATCTATTTTTCGATATAAATGTGTGACCGATGCACGAAAGCTCTTGCATCCATTTACTTACAGGTGGATGTAGCCTGTGTGTGATGACGTAATCCCAGTCAATCCCGGTCAGTGTTTCCAAACACGTGTTTTTGTAACTGAAGAAGGTACGTTTCCGCAAATGGTTTGTGGGGCTGTGTGTCAATGGTTCGTGGGGCTGTGTGTCAATGTTTCATGGGGTTATGCGAGAATGGTGTGTGGCACTACGCATATTTTTTTCGAAACCAATTCTTAACTATTGTAACCTATACGTGACCCTACCTAACCTAACCTTACCGGAAATGGTTCGTGGGGCTATGTATGAATGGTTCGTTGGGCTATGCGTCAATGGTTTGTGGGACTACATAGGTATTTTTGGGTGGAGTGGGGGTGGAAACACTGCATGCCGACTACGGTAGTGAAACTGTGACCGCCATTTAGCATGTTACTGAAGGGAAAAAGAAAAGAACAAAACTTACTTCATACGTCGAAAATATAGATTATTTCCATGAAAAAAGCGAAATGCCACCTTCAGCAATGTTTCTCAATGCAGAATATGTTAAGTAGGAATATGGAAAGTGACATAAATAGAGAGTTTCAGGCATTTTCCGGATACGGAAAATTTATCAAGAGATCAATGCTGGAGATAATCATGAAGAAAGAAAGAAATTGGCTGGGTCACTGGATGAGAAGAAAGTATCCTACTGGACGATATTGATGGAATGGTCCAGAGAAAGAAAATCCAGGGAAGAAGAAGATACTAAATGCTTGACATCAAAATAAATGGATCCTATGTCGCTATAAAGCGAAGGGCTGGAGATCGAACAGCATGGAGGTTGCTAGGGAAGACCTGCCCCTGGGCAGAAAACAATGAATGAACACAATACTTGTCAACCTGGCAAGGGTTTTGAGTTTTTGTTTTAAGCCCACTTTATGCATATACAGGCCAATTAGGACTAGACCTATGGTTTCAGGTGGGATCCAATGTACCTCCACTGGGTATCGAACCTGGGAAACCCTTGATTACAAGGAGGTGATGTTACCACTATGCCATTGGGGAGGCAATTTTGCCTGGAGTTCAAGATTTGAAGTGTAGGCAAGTTGTATTTATAATATTTACAGTCTCATTTCTGTCACGTTTGGCTAATTGTAATGATGCGGATTAGTGATGAAATAAACGAACATCCATGACAAGCCTGGGACTCAAACCTGGGAACTTCGGTGGTGGGTTTGAAAAGTAACTACATAACCACCGAGCTGGATAAATAGTGTGTAAAGCATGGATGTGTGTCCCATTATCTATTCATTACCACATTATCTCTATCAATGCAACTCACCTACATGCATAGCCATGAAATAAGGCAGGTGACAGAAGTTTGCACTGTTGTCACGTCGGAGCACAATCCCATGTGTTTGAAGGTTTAAGAGAATGAAAGATTTGGTTGTGGAGTTGGGCATTGTACTCCAAACTGACAGTATTTGCTCAAAAGATTGGGGATGCCAACTGTATGCCCCGGAGAGAGGTCGGTCTGACACTCAAACTAGGCAATGCAGTCTGGTTGACACTGCCACACTGTGCGCGGGAACCAGGGACTTACGTTCCACTCTTACTTTGCTTTTCCCACATGTGGCACCATTGCAATTCTGCCCAGCTGCCTATTTTCATGGTCGTGCATTTAGACGTTGATTTATTATTGTTGTTTTCTTGAATTGTTGTTTTAAGTCCACTTTATGCAAAGATAGGCTAATTAGGACTAGACCTGCAGTATAAAGTAGGATCCAAACTATGTGCTCCCACTAGGTTTCAAACACTGGCCCCCCTTGATTACAAGGGGATGAAGTTACCATTATGCCATCGGGGAGGCCCTAACCTAGAGGTTAAAAACTGATGCAAAATAGCCCAAACTAGAAATTGTACAATACCCTATCTAATAGAAGTCTCCTTGGAGTAACTAGCTGAACTGTTTATGTTATGCAGCTTCTGAGATTTTGCTTTCTCTTTACCTTAACTAGGTTTCAAATTATATTTTTTCACTGCAACTCTGGTAAAGTTTTATCTAGGTTTAAAAAATGATTGAAGTTAAAAAAAAGAACAATAACCTTAATACCATTGACATTGTTAGGTAGCACAATTCTGAAACTAATAATTTGAGAATTTAATTTGAACCAACGATGAAGAAAGCTACGAGAAGAAAAATTGTGAGAATCAATGTCTTCGGTACTTTTTAGGAACATAAAAAGCAGACCGAGTCAAAGAGGTTGAATAACTATGAGAATTTATAATGTATACCCTAGAATACTTACAAGGCAATATATTTTTGTATCTGTTTTTGTTCCGATTTTCTGGTTTTTGACCTTCTTTCCTCGAAAACAGATGTTTGCATTCCTGCTGCTGGAGAGATTCAAATTCTTCCCAGAATCCAGCTTTCCCCGTCGACTGTCCATTTTCTTTCTGCAAATGAAATCACAATTATCAGTAAGCACTGCTAGACGTCTAGGTAGATTTTTTTTAAAAAAAATCACCTCGCTGCACACAACACTAATTTTATATCACTTGTGCAAAATATATGTATTTTTTTATAAGTAACATGGAGATAACTTTTATAAAGGTATGAAAATTTTAACAACATATCTTCCCAGTTGCTGCACCTGTTTCAATTTTTCAAAATGTCCTTCTGTAGTATGAGGGACGTACTATATTGATTTTTACACTTTATTTTCCTGCTCAGTAGAAACGTCTACTTTCTTTATACAAGTTCTCTGGTAGGAATCGAACCTACAACAGATCTGTGATTTTACTACAAATCTACTGCACTAACCAACTACTACACAGTTAGAGCAGTGGATTTGTAGTAAAATCACAGATCTATTGTATGTTCGATTTCCACCTCCAGCAAAAGAAATTTGTTCACCTGACGACGAGATAAGAGTTGCTGTCTCGAAATGTAGTGTTAGAATAAGTACACAGTGCAAGCTGATATACGGAATGATATACTAGTGTTTGCTTGTAGCAGGTTTATTTTTTGAAGATGAGATCCAATCAATTCTGCTTTCCCTTTTGAAATATTTAGATCTCTTACAAGATCGTTCAATTCTGCCTGTGACAATGGCTGTGGTTGGGGCTGTGATGTAGATGGCATGTAATCAAGATCTTCATGATCTATTGCTTGGTCACTTCCATCGTCTGTTTCATCTTCCAGTGTCCATTCTGCTGGTGGTTTTGGAACTGGGAGAGAATCAGAATGTAGAACTGGGCACATTGCAGATTCCAAATTTGGATATGAAATTGTGTGTTTTGATTTACTTGAGTTTCCAGTTAGTTTCATTAAACAAAAGTAATCTGTTATGTGGTCTCTAGGTTCCCTCCACAATTGTGGTACGGCAAATGGCATAGATGGGTGGGTTCCATGCAACCATCCTCTTAAATAGCGGGAGCAACGTGAGCAACAGTTCTGTGGTGCCCAACACTTACCCTCATCTACCTTTGATTTAAAATACAACTCGTACACCTCTTTGACGAGCGGGGAAATGGGATGTCTTTGGGACTTCGTTGTAAAATCACCACACACAACAGAAAAGTTTTGGTGAATTAACACACTTCCTAGACATCGCTGAACACAAGAAACACTCGAACACGCACAAACAGTATTCTTCATGTTAGGGGTTTTGCACTACACACACTGCAGGACACTAACAACACTAGCAACTGACTGATGCAAATAACTGCAACTCCAGTATTCCTCAACCAAGTGGCTATCTATCCCTACCCTCTCCACCCTCCCCCCACACCCTATGCATTGTCGAGTCCTAGTAACAGGCTGTGCTGATAAGCGCAGCGACAACAATAACATGCAGTATATACGTATATACACACATACACACACGTGCCACTAATGTACACATGTGAACAGTTCTGCTTGCATTTCAATCAGGTTATGGCTATCATAGTGAAAGTTCTCTGTTCTCTTATGAACAACGAATTTAAAAGTGTAGAAAATGATGATGTAGGAATATGATGAGAGCAAGGCAACATATCGTACAGCACAATGGTGTTTAAAATAATTTTGTCAAGGCTGTGATTATTTCAGAAATAAAGTTGAACTCTGGTGTAATCAGGCTTTTTTAATTACAAATAAAAAATATACCAGAACGATATGTTTCCAAATATTACGGTTAATGTAGAATATCGTGTATGTCTTGATCAAGTAGATTTTGTTCATCCTTAAAAAGCATCCTCATTTTCACAAGTGTTTGAAAACTCCATCACGAGAAACCTCATTCTTGGTGATGCAGGAAGAATTATTGGCGAGTTTCATGCCCTCCATACAGCACCGATTTAGCCCTTTGCGACTATTTTCTTTTCCAAACACTCAAACAGAAATTTTCAGTGAAAAATGCAGGCTTGTAGTACATCTCCTGTGTGTGCCTAATCTTCAATATTAAAACAGAAGTCATAACCAGAGTTAGGATTTTTAGGGGAAAATTTCATTGGGAAAAAGGAAGGGAAAAGGTGCTAAAATAAGACCCAAAAAGGGGCAAAAAGAAGGTGCTGATAATTATACTACTTTTTAAAACTTTCCCTCATATTTTATTAGTCTAAGCTATTCACTCGAAGCTGTGTACACATCACACACATAGGTTGTGTTACAGTTATTCACCAGTCAGGGAAAAACACAAAGCTGTTGTACCTTACAACATTAAGCATTTCCAAATTTTTAAAAGTGAGTTTGTTTCTTTTCGGAGATAAAATATCTTTATATAAGCTGAAGCTTCTCTCTACATCCACAGAAACAAGTGGGCAAACTTAGTATTCACTCGGAATGGCAACTCGGTGCAAGTGGCAAATTCAACAACATCTGGATTCTTGTCAAGACTAGCCTCAAGTTTGTCTCTGGCAAAACCATCTAACTGCCCCCTCACAGTAGTAAAGATATCCAATTGTTTTTCCTTTTGGACGCCTTGTTCTTCTAAGCTTTGATGGCTGTCGACAGGTACATGTAGGAATGTACACAAAATAATTCTTTTTGCAAATCATCTATCTTGTCTGGGAGGAGAAGTTGCTGTGCCTTGAAAATTGCACCTGCGTCGGTTGAATCCAGGGAAAGCACAAACTTCTTAATTTTTCAAAATTTTCACACAGAAATGCAGCACACTCAATCCATGATCCCAGAGAGTAACGATGGGGAAATGTGGCAGGGGCAGGCAGGTAGTTTCTCTGTAGGCAATAATGTGACTCGGGTCCTTAAGGAGTATTTTTTCAGATCAGATATGAACTCATTTACAATGTTGTATTCGTTCCTAATAGATTCAGAAACCCTGTGAAGGGCATGAGCCAAACAGGTTACATGCTTTAACTTAGGGAACAACGGCTTCAATTAGTTAAATGCCGAAAGCATGTAGGGAGCCTGGTCAGTAACTACAACAACAACTTTTTCGAACTGAATTCCACCAGGCCACAGTTTTTGACAGAAATCCATAAATGACTGCATCACTGTACTGGCATTGGTTTTCTGCATCTCTTACATGTTTAGTAACATGGGCTTAACATCCTCATCTGTCAGAGGAAAACCAAAATGTTCAAAACATTGATTGAGTCTGTCGTCTCATCCAGAATGACACCTATATCGCAATCTGACACTTTCACCTTAATTTTACGAACAGTTTCTTCATACACAGGTTAAATATAGTTTTTCCTTAACGTACTCTCATCAGGCACTGACAACCGTGTGTACTTTTCAAGCAACCCTTTCAAGGTCAGATAGTTCACCTTGTTGAGTGGAATCCCTGCCTGTGTAAAAGATGCACACAAGTCAACATTAAATTCCTTTACATTTTGGTTTTTGGAAGAACACTGCTCAAATGCATTGCGTAAGAGAGGCTGCCGAGATTTACTTCCTTGCAGATTCTTGTTCTTTTGATGCTTAGAGCTGGAAATATGTTGCTGGATGCGATCTCTCTGGTGTTTTTCATCTCATGTGATTCCCGTATCACAAACCGTGCATCGAATAACAGTTCCAGCACTTTCCTTCTATCTTAAAAAAATAATGGCGATCTGGTGCATATTAGTAGCGGTCTTTCCATTGTTGATTTCAAATAGGCAACAATCAAGCACAGTTTAAATACATTCAATTTCAGTTAACAATGTGAAAACATCTTAAAGAGAAAAGTGTCGCAAAGAAAGAAAATAAAAATTCAATGATTTGCTGAGGAAATATATTTAACACCAGTAAAAGGACACAAAAAGGGGAGGAAAAGCGATTAAGAACACGAAAAAGGGGAAAAATAGATAAATGTCCCAGAAAAGGGAGGGAAGGGGAAAGGTTATCAAAAAAGGGGAAAAAAGGTGCTGGAAAATTAGCTCCATTCTCACATTGAGGCAACATTTCACATACTGAGTCCTTCCAGAGAGGTCTCACTTTCACTACGAAAAAAAGGTGCGCACCTAAAAATCCTAACTCTGGTCATAACGATATTGGTTTACAAGATATAGGCAAAGCTGGGGAGGATAGCTCTGAAAGGGATGTAGAAAGATAGCTTCCAGTAGGTCTTTGGGAATTGGATGCAACTTTCAGACAGGTGCATTCTCTACAGAGCAGATTACTTTGAAACTGACCACAGCCATATCTATTTCAAGTTAATACATGCATTCTATGCATATCAACACACAAGTCTTTGTTGAACAGATCTCGCATGATTTTACGGAGTAATAAATCAGTTATTTTGCTTATTCTGATAAGGGATTGATTTTTTCACACAACTACAAGTGCAGCGAAATCAATCACTTGTCAAAAATGTAAATGGAGCAATGTAAAATTTGCTTAAGAGTACACACATTATCTTCCTCCAGATCCCCTCTGCAACAATATCTTTAGCTATAACATGATTATGCATCGTCAAAAGATCAAAACTAGATAAATATCAGTAAAACTTAAAACTTACCAACAATTCTTTTACCCTGTGGTCAATACCACTGGCATTGATTCTGGTGGCATTGAAAGGCTGCTTAAGATGTACTACTGTACCGCTTGTCTCCACCATGGGATTCTTCTTGTAATGCTCTATCAGCTCACTCAAACTGTCAAACATTTCTCCACCCCCAACATCGTATCTATTATCCTGAAAATCACAAGGAAACATGAATGTTAGGAAATATTCATAAATGAAAAATAGAGCTGAGCCGATGTATCTGTATCGGAAAGTACATATTAGTCTTTCATGGAGTCTGCAAAAATGGCACTCGACGCTATCGCGGAGTCTAATTATCTTCGAAAACATGCAAAATTCAAACTTTTTTTTTTATTTTGCACAAATTATTCAGAAAAACTGTATTTTTTGATTACATAACATCTATTTTAATATTCTGATGTAATTCTTGAATATTCTAAAGCAAATTTATTGGTAAATTCATGCATATAATTGAAGAAGATTATTTGTACACCAATACTGATTAATGTTTTGAACAAATTTCAATTATTGCAGTTTTCAAGTATTGGCAGTGGTGGCCATTAGGGGGGGCTTACCCCCGCACTATGCTAAATCTTATCTACAAAGGGAAATGTACTGTCTTTGCCCCCCCATTTTGGAACCCAATCGCCGCTACTGAGTATCCGTATCAGTGAGAATCGGTTAAGACTAAAGGAATCGGTAAGAGTATCGATGTCGGTGCGAATCAGTAAGAGTATCTATACAAAAAATTGTCCAAAATAGTCTTACTTACGTGAGTTAGTATAGAATTTCAAAACTATGTTTCAGGGTTCGACTGCCTCCTTCTTCAGGTTCTTTTTCTTCTAGGCACAAATCATTTTATGCTGCATCAAGAGTGTTAAAAGGATTAGGGTTTGGTTGAAAAACACTTGTAAAAAAACAGGTCACCATTCATTTAAAACCCCCAGTTAAAAATCTCTGCTATAACGTTTTTTTTTTGCAAGTGTTTTTCAACCAAACCTTTTAACCTAAATCCTTTTAACACTCTTGATGCAGCATAAAATGATTTGTGCCTAGAAGAAAAAGAACCTGAAGAAGGGGGCAGTTGAACCCCGAAACGTAGTTTTGAAATTCTATACTCACTCACGTAAGTATGACTATTTTGTACAAATTTTTGTATAGATTATATTATACAGTGAGTAACTCGCACAACACATAAATATAGTAAGAGTATCGATATTGGTGGGAATTGGTAAGAGAATCGGTATCGGTTCAAAGTGATATCAGCTCAGCCTCACTGAAAAGTTATTTTTCTGTAAGGGACCCTTCAGGCCAATGTTACACACAACATGCAACACCAGACTGTAAAAAAAGCATTCACTGTACATACACACCAGACAGAGGTGACATGATGCATGCAATTGATAATATTATTTAGTCTAAGTGACCCAACATTGTTTGTTGAACACAATGCTATGAAAACTGTAATTAGCAATGGATTAAGAGTACTTAAAATATGTTCTTAAAAGTACGTAAGCCTTGAAGAGGGTTTTGTGATTGAACTTCATCTGTGTGTGTCATTTGCAGTCATGCTGTCTTGTAGTGACCACATCCTTAATTTTTATCAAGCACATTTTTTCATGGCTGTACCTAATTAATTAACACACTGAAACCTAAAGTAAAGCAAATCCAGAATATACAGGGTGTCCACAAAGTCCTGCTACCGTTACAATGAAACTTAACTTCTATGTGAGTGTGTGTGTGTGTGTGTGTGTGGGGGGGGGGGGATAAAGTTACATAAAATTTAAAAATATACAAAACTTCGCTTCGCTTGAAGTGTTAATTCATGCTATTGAAATGATCCCTTACTACACAATCCATACTACTTTTGATGATACAGATATTTATAATCACACAAAAATGTACAATATTTAATCATAGTGCCTATAGTACATTCTACCCCTGGCCAAAACAATGAAACTCCCCTTCGTTCCCAAAATTTGGGATCTGTTGACCTTTGACGCAGATGCGGAGGGAATTTGCATGATGACGTCAAAGTCACAGATTTCTGTCTAAAAGTGGCATCAAAGGTACAGATAAATAATGTAATAGCTGCTGTTCATGTTATGTGAATTTATCCTTCACCAAAGTTGTGAGGAAAATAATATGTGCTGTCTACATTTTCACTCTTCACTGCAAAAAAATTATACAAAATAGTTTTACCTAATGGAGGGGCTGATGGCAGTGCCAAGGGGGTTCAGCCTGCCCTGACCGCTGCCTGGCTACGGGCCTGATACCACCAGTAAACAGTTTCATATACATGTATTTTTATATATTTACTTTTAATATATGGATAATTGCAAAGTATTAAAACAAGCTTCTAAATGAGAACTTAAGTAAATTATTTAAAGAACTTAAAGAATGGTTTATGATGACTGATTGCTCTCCATCCTACCCTTCTAACAACAGGGTTTCCTGCCTGACTGTACATAGTGGCTTTTTAAAAACATGCAACCTGCAGCCGTCAGTTCCATCACTACAAACAGCATTGGCGAAGGAAATTTTCCTTGGTGCAGGAAAATCTAGATTCAATTTTAGATACAAAGGGATATTTGAATATGGAAATTGCCGGAAAATTGAAATTTGTCGGACCTATTATTATAATAATAATAATAATAATAATAATAATAATAACCTATGGCTCCACAGCCCTCGGCCTATCTTCCGGCTGCCAGTCTCCCTCCCAGAATTCTACCTAGAGGTGTGGAGTTCTTCAACCAGTAATGGGGTGACATGGGGTTAGCACGTCGAACCCCCAGCTGTTGTAGGAGATTTCAGAGATCGGGTTATGCTACTCACTCTTAGCTCCACAATTTCCTCAAGATGGTGGGTTGCCACTGGTCCTAAACACAGGCCGAGAACCCAGGGACTGAACCCATGCCGTCCCGCAGTTGGAGTCCAAAGCACAGCACCTTAGATCGCACGACCACGGAGGAGGACTATATTTACTTTACCTCCAGTTAATATAGAGTGTGTGTATAATAATTAATAAATATATACATGCTGCTGTAAACCATGCATTTTTTTTTAGAATATGCCACTGGTAGCAAAACCTGGCATTTTGTCTACAATAGAATCTTTACTTAAGACTTATTACAAAAACTTACCAGGCAACGAATCATGACGTGTGTGACTCTGTCATCCGTTCGTACAGAAAGAACATAATCTCCTGGCTTGCTCTGAGATTCACGAACAAGAAAACTCCCATTCTTTCCTTTCTCCAAGATTAGCTTCTCAGCTTCTTTGCCCGACAGGTGTCCATGGAACCACCTGGAAAAAAAATGCCTGTTAATGATGAGCACACTTGAAACAAAAACAGAAACATGCTCATATTTCACCAACTCAAGACATATTCAACATTTCATGCACTGATCAAACATCTTCTGACAAAACAAACCCTACTTATTTGTCATTGGCTCTTGAAGGGTTAATGTGCCATGGAGTTTCCTTAGTTTAGTATCTAATGATAATGTATACCTATCCATCTAGAAGCAACAATAATGGGGAGAAAGATTAAAGCTACCAAATTGTAACTAATTTCAACAATTCAGTGTTAAGAATAAACATGTCCTACTCATTATCACAATTATATGCATACATATGCTCCCCAAAATTTAGAGAATAAATCTTTGCAAAATGTCTGTGTAGTACATCCGATTCTCAACATTTTCTTTATTAGTTATTAATAATTTTACGTTACATAATATTTAAAATTAAGTAATTATGAAACAAATTAATTTTAACTTTTCCAATCTAGCTAAGAAATATGAAGCATTCATGAATTTTATGCAATAAATGCTGATAAATTTAAGCACGACAATTGAGGACAATTTTAACATTTTCAGAGGAAACCATATACAATAATTTGAAAACTTCTTCAAGTTTGTTGGGATGTACTATAAGAAACATCATAACTATTATAAGAGATGGAACATAGTGTTGATCTACTTGGAATTAACATTAAATTTTTTTTTCCACAGTGGCTCAGTCCGTAACGCATCTGACTACCATGCTGAATGCACCGGGTTTGATCCCCGGCCGGTTCAAATCTGGGAACTTTTCTAACGTTGGAAGCAGCCCTGGTGCCCACCCAGCATCGAATGACTTGGGTACTTGGGGGAAACGGGGGGTAAAGGTGGTCAGGGGCATGGTGGTGATCACATCACCCCCACTCACGACCGGATCAAGAAAGTGTGGGGCATTACCCTCACACCTCCTATACGTCTTCATGGCATGGTGCTGGGTACAGGGGAGCACTTTTACTTTTTTTACTTTACTTTTCTGCTGTAATGAATTTAATTACTCTGTATAGATGGCAGACAGCGTACTCAATACTTCAAGCATCAATAATTCTCAAGTGATCCTCATGCATTCACTTGAATCTTCCGAGTGGTTTGCTTCCCCTGGTGTCTATAGATACTTGTATAGTTTAGTAGGCTTTAGAACTCGCAGAACTACTGCAAAAACATCTAGCCAACAGAGCCCTAGATGGAATTCAAGGGGAGGAAATTCTGAAAATTGCTTTGAGGGCATCAGGCAAAAAGTTCCTGCCGAAGCTTAATGTAAACATATCTCCCTTGTTGATTTCAGAATTATTAATGCATTAGTGATTTACAAGACCACTGTTTTTCTTAAACTATAAAAACTTATAGTAGTATTATTTATATTAATGATTTTATTTATTAGATTTTTGTGTTTTATTTCTCAACGTACACATTTATTAGTAACTTTATTAAGACTTGAATTTAGTGTATTATCCTTATATTTTTACATAACGCATTATTTTCTTAGTAATCAGGAGGAGTCTTACTTTTTATTATTTCTTTCGTTTTGTGAAAATCCAGTTTTCTAAAACTAAAAGATCTTGCAAATAGAAGACAAACGCGATAATTTTTTCTTATTGCTCTGTCCGTGTGGGTCCACTAAAAATTATTTAATTAAATACTAAGGTTTTTATGAGCCAAGAAATTCCATATATAAAAATAGATGTACTCATGGTAGCTTGATATTTTCTTTCAAATGTGAGAAGCTGAACTCCGTGGCATAGTGGTTAGCACAGTGTGCTACGATGTCAGGGGGTCGATGGTTCGAATCCCGACCTGGGGGTGGGTGTTCTTTGTGAGTGCCCCTTCCATCAAATTCAACATATCATCACTCATCCTCATATCCCGCATGGCCGTATTTAGAGGTTTTTTTTTTTAGCGTTCAAACCCCTCCCCCCGAAACTTCTGGTATATTGGATTAATGGAAGTTTAGAAATCAAAATTTGACACATTTAAAAAAAAAAAATATTCGCAGTTTCACAAAAATACAACAGGGAGACAATTCAGAAATGATCGAGCTAGAATTTTCAAACATTTTGAATTCTTAAATTTGAGCGAAACGGGTTTAATTCTGAGAATCGCAGCCCACCCGCGACCCCTTCATTTTCACTTCTGTTGTCCTCTTTCCAGTGCTGTTCCTGTATCAGACTGAAAGTTCCCTTGTGATTGTCCCAAAATTCCCGTTCCAACTTTTAAATTCCCTGTTCGATAAGGGTTTAAAACCTCCTTTGTAAGAGTTCAAACCTAGGATATACAGCTTCGTAGCGCATGACAATCACTACCCTTCACCCAGCGGTCGATATAGTACATACATTTAACCTATATGCAGTCCTATAAAGCACATACTTATATAGTGTGCAGTGGTTGTATATAATGTTGTTTGGTAAATATAGGAACAATATGAACGTCGGAAAGTGGGATCGAACTGGTCCATAGAACCCTCGCCCCGAATTGACATCGTTTATTGCAAGTTACAAAATAGCAGAACGTTTGTTAGTTTTATTGTTAATAACGAAAATAATGTCCAGTTAGTATTCGAACAGAATAACGAAATAAAAATGGCGTTAGATCGAAAAATTGAGGTTACAATACAGGCACCAGGTTATTTATGTTTTACAATTTAATCCAAAGAATAAATGGTTCCACAGCTTTCAAAATTCCACAAATTAAGTTTTATGTGAATGGTCAAACAACAAACTTTATGACTACAATTTCTCTCTTACTTTTAAAGCTTTTTCTTGAGGTACCTAAAACTTAATACCAAAATATAATAACTGTGTATTTCAGTACACACTGCACAAAACGTAAAAAAAATAATAAAAACATTTGTGCTGCATATTCACACTTCTGATGGACAGAGTAGAAAAGTCTCCTCAAGGATATAAGGACAGCAATAATAATAATAATACGTTTGTATCAATTAGTTATTTATTATGAAATTTTAATTATTATTTATTAATTAATAATAATTATTATTTCTATTATTCAAAATTTCTTGTGATGCGCATGGGAACAATTATAAGTGAACCCCCCGAAATTTTTTCCTACCTACGGCCATAATCTCCCGGCCTGGGAAAATCCCCCCCCCCCCAACCCGCCATCCACCTCGATCAAACACCAGAACAACGGCGAAGCAAGCTTTGCCTACTCGCGAATTGGCCAGACCAGTGTTGCCACAATATGAGGGCACAATTTCCCTTTCCAAGGGACAAAATTTCCCTTTTTGGACCAATTTTTCCCTTCACCTAAGCAAATTATATAATAATAATTAGCAGTGGTAGTAACAGCATTATTAGTGGTGATGATGGAAGCAGTAGTACTACGTAGAAAATATTTTTTTAAAAAATCACATTTGGGTTTCCTCACTTCCTGCCCAGATGTCCCAGGTTTGAATCCTGGTCAGGAATCCATCTAATCGTTAATCCTCATCGTTACTATTTATCCAAAGATGAATAAAAGCAAAGTACAATAAACTTAAAAGAGCAGAAACAAGTAGGAATAGCAAAATAATTAATTAAATAACATAAAAATGTGTATATGAAATTCAAAATTAACATAAACTGTAATAATGTAGTCAGATGACCTTAAAATTTCCCTGCAATTGTGGTATTTTTCATCGAAATTACCTTTTCCGAGATGGCTAAAATTTCGGTCCGAATTTCCCTACAAAAGGGAAATTTCCCTTCATGTGGCAACACTGGGCCACACTGGAGCAAAACTTCCAAATGTTTGAAATGCCTGAATTTTGTGGAAAGCTGAAGGGATCTTGGAACTTGACCCAACCCGCAACCCCCATCCACTTTCGCATCTGGTTGGGATAGCAATAAACCGTTCTCAAGCCTGGCGCTAAGGTCAACGACCTTGAGCGGGAGAAAAGCATGCAAGCTTCCTTGCAAATGGATGGCCCTTCATCAATTTAATCTTATCATCACTCATCCTCATCTTCGCGAGACAAAAGTGGCAGAAAAGGCAAGTAAAATAAACCAAATCAAACCAAACTTATCCTCATCGTCGCGATAAGCTAAAAGTGTCAGAAAGGTTCCGATAAATAACAAAAAAATGACAAATGTGGGAAACAGCACCATCTATCGAGGAGTTTGTCGATCTCTGGCCTAGACAAATGAGTCACGCGCAGCGATCAAGCAACGATACAGAATTCCTGTACCCCTTGAAGCCTCGACCATATTAGAGCCCAGTATGAATCCAAGCTAGGGGAGGGTGACGATGAGTTCAACGCCAGCAATGAATAATAAGCAGCCCCCTCCCTCCCCTCCTAAGGGACATTTGCAGTCAACCAAGGCGCCGCCGTCGTGACCTCTTCATCTACAAACCCACTTTTTGTTTCAATCTTCAATCAAAAAACCAGTTTCTTCGTAAGTGTGGTCGAGAAGAGGCGTTTGTCTCTGCGAGCCTGACGATTGACTGCCTATCTGACGAGTAAAGCCTGCTTTAGACAGAAGCATTTCCTTTAACATTTTTGATGCTATGTGATTGTTGCTTCCAAAAATCTTATTGCAGATAGTTCTTTACGCGGAAGCATTTCATAGAACATTTCGGTTAGCTTTGCGATTACAATGTATAATACATACAGCCAGGCCCGTAGCTAGAATTGATCTCCAGGGGCAGCTCACGGGTTATCGGGGGGGGGGGGGCTTTGTAAACAAAGTTTAACAGTATTAAATGAAGGTAAATTATGTCTGTGGGGGAGGTGTGGGGCGGGGAGTAGGGGGTCATTAAGTTATATATATTTTAGAGACATCATACAAATATTACATTTTTTATATCTTAAAAAATATCGCTTAAAGTGTCAATTGACTGCTACTGAAATCCCTTGCTACCACTCCATACTACTATTGATGATACAGATATTTTTATCACACAAGAAAAATGGACAGTGTTCAGTCATTGCGCCTAGCGCACATTCCACCCCCAGGCCGAAACAATAAAACTCCCCTTCCTTCCATGCTGGCCTTTGACACAGAGGGAATTTGCATGATGACGTGTCAAAGTTACAGGTTTCTGTCTAAACGGGAGGTCGCAACTCGCAACAGGGGCAGCGAAGGTACATAAAGAAGCAACTTTCTAAAGTCTAGAGAAGAGAATATTCTATATACTTGTCGCTATTTAGACTTCTTATAATTAAGATGAACGAATGTAATAGCTGCTGTTCATGTTCTCTGAATTTATCCTTCACCAAGTTATGAGCAAAATAATATCTGCTGTCTACATTTTCACTCTTCACTGCAAACAAATTACACAAAATAGTTTTTCCTAATGTCAAGGGGGCTGACGGCAGTGCCAGGAGGGGCTGAAGAAAGTTCCAGGGGGGACTCAGCTCCCCCTGGCCCCTGCCTGGCTACGAGCCTGCATACAGTACGAGAGGCATGTCAACTTACACCATCTATGGCGAGTGCACGGTGTTTACAATTGAAAGAACTATAATATTCTTCGATACGTGTACAGTAAACGCTACAAAGTATGTATTTTAGCAGTTACCGTATTTTAAAAATGTGAAGTGATGCATTGCTTACATCCGCCATTACATCTGCACTCGAGACGTAGAGGTTACTTCTGATTGATTTGCTTTATTTTACTCCGCTTCTTGCGCCACTTTTGGCTAATTTGCGAAAACGGGGAAGAGTCATAATATGATGAAATTGATGAATGGACACTCACAAACATCCATGACTCGAACCTGGGACCGCTAGCGGCGTCGCGCTATGTGCTAACCACTCCGCCACGAGGGCCGGCATCGCTTCTGGCCGTGTTCGAAAGGTGCCAGACCGTACTTGAAGCGAGCATACTTCGAGTATGGTCTCGCAGTGCGGTCTTGAAGTCGTGGACTGGAAGTGAAGATCTTTCGAACTACACTTCGACTACAGCGCCAAATACGACCAGTCGATATAACCTATAATACGTTGGTTTTATACGTTTTAAACACTTGCTTTTCACCACAGATATCGCATAGCATTTGTAAATGTTCTAATATATACATTTCCACACATTATAAGAACTGCAACTTAGCTGGCTTTCTACCTCCACGATTTCAAACAAATGAACAACAAGTCCACTTGTCACGTGACCAAGCCTACAAGTTCGTGTGCTCTGCCCTGTGGTCTCGATACCTCGTGAACTTGACGCTTTCGAACTGTACTAAGTGACGTCACTTCCGTTAAGACCATGCTTCAAGTATGTACTTTGTACCTTTCGGACAGAGCCTCTGATTGGTTATGCTACGATCAAATAGGATTGATCCTATACTTGAGAAATGCCATGAAATATGCCACGGCATCTGAAATGCCATAACATTTCTTACATTACACGGTAGCTTTTTGGTCATGACATAAATGTTAAGAAAAATGCTTTTAAAGCGGGCCTAAGTCTCCTACGACCAGTGGCGCCGACTTATACGGGCCTATGGAGCTCTAGCCCACCCAATAACTGTTATATGTTTTATTTTAGAAACGAACTCCGCGGGGTTAAGGGAAGAAAATGTTTAATTTTTATGCACTTAAATAATTTTTCATCTCCAATATGATACTGTCCAGTGTCCTATACACTATTTACACTATCCGTTGTCACATCGTTATTCGGAAGTTAAGTGAGAATAAGAACTTATAACCAGGATAAGGATCGAGATACACTGAAACCTTTAGATCGTTTCATTCCCTCTTGGGCTATTTTTGAGGTTTGTGTGTATTTCACTATTCCTAGAATGAGAAGGGATTATTTGAAAAATATGGCAATAGTGAAGAACAAAGTTGCGGTGATGGCTTGGACATTAACCAGATAAGAATGATCGAATTTGAGAAATCATATTTTGAATGTTTCTTCCTCAAGGATGCTCAATGAAAAACTAGAGAAATAGCGCACATACCAATGTTATATAAAAACATGTAGTCCAAACGGAATATACTAGGAGGAGAGTAATGAAAACCTTGCAAGTCCGACAAAAAATATACGAAATACCTACTATTTGCAGCTCAAAAAAAGGAGGTAACAACTAATATTTACAAGATCTCAAGGTTGTAGCATTGATCAAATGAGCTTCAAAACGCAATTTTGAAGATGGCGGCTCCTCCACACACTAACACCAGTGGTTTCTTGCTCCATGGAAACCCTGTCGAATGAAAATCCAATATCTCTATGTATGCTTACCACACCAGCAAGTTTACCAATGGAAGAGGATGCTCGGCCTCAGTTCGCAGGGAGATGAGTGGAAAAGCCTTCGCAGTGACTGAACGTGCATCCCAATTATCCTTCCTGACGTCAGGCAGAAACTCAGACTTGGAAGTATGTGTGTCGTGCACAGCACGCAAGGGGTCCCGAGTTTGAATCCCGGTCCCGTCATGGGGTTAATACTATCATCACTGATTCACATCGTCGCGATTACCCTAATGTGACAGAAAAGATCAGTAAAACCCTACACGCAGAAGAAATCTACTACATAAAAACAAAAACAAATTAAGGTTTTCATTGATTGATTTATTGAATTAGATCATCTTCGTCCCTTTTCTGCCTCGTTTGACTAATCGCGACGATGGGGAAGATTGGTGATATGATGAAACTGATGATGGAACACTCACAAACAGTGGCGGCGATTAGGGGGGCAGTTGCCCCCTAATTTTTGTACTTTTTCTCTCGCACTATGCTGTCCCCTAGTTTTGGAAGCCAATCGCCGCCACTGCTCACAAAGAACATCCATGGCCAGGCCGGGATTAAAATCCGGGATCCTTGTTGACGAAGCGTGCTGTGTTATGCTAACCACTCCACCACAGAGGTGAGCGAGTGCAATGTAGCTGAAAACGTTAAATTAAATTCATGTGTATACAGCATTGGCCAATATATTGGACTCATTGTAAAAAAAATGTACATTTCCTTGTTCTGAAAGTGTTCTAACTAAATATATTTGACGATTGTTGGAACTTTTTATGGGATTAAACTGTTCGTCTGCTACGATATAATCTTGTTTCCCACAATCCTTTCTTTTACTGTCTCCCAATAATTCTTTGGACATTCGCCAAAATGGCTGGAACAATACGTACATTGTTTACCGTGTTATTTATGCTATTTTGTTTGTTATAAGGAAGGAAATCATATTAGTTGTGATTGTTGTAAGGATGTTCGTTATTTGTATCTTGGGAGCAACATGTAATATCATAAACCACGTGGTTTGAAGCTTAGAACTAAGAGTGATAAAGGAATTGTATACAAGCAGTGACTAAATCGGCTCGAAAATAGCCAAAGGTGGTCGTACAAAGTACTGACTGTGCAATGCAATGTGTAGAGTCACTCAGGGGAATATGCCCATCGGGGTTAAATGCCCACCCCCCTCGTATCTCGCGGAACGTTAATGTTATGGCAACTCTGCGACTCTTGTTTGAAAGCGCCCACCGTGGTGAGACGAGGTAGCAGGTTTGGAGCTTGTGAGAAGAATCTGAAGCCATCCAGGGTTAATTTCATGAGGTAAGAAGACAATTTTTGAGGTAATAATTTTTTTAACGTTGCTGTATTAACAATGTGCAATAATATTCCCAAGAGGGAAACAAACTGAATTATATTTGGTGTAAAGATCAAGAGTCAGGGAAACATATCTGCAGAGTGAAACTGCAACATGGTGCTCAGAGTTGCCAACCTAGTGATTCAATTTTCTGCTTGTAGCTGTGTGGGCCCACAGAAATTAAGTACAATATGCCCATGGGCATTATTATGAGAAGAAAGGACCACAATGTGACTGGATCCAGTGTATTCGTTGTAGTATGTGAATGCATGAAATATGCATCAAATTCACGTCAATGTGTCCAAAGTGCAATGCAATTTCTCACAAAAGTAAACAGTAAAAGAGGCTACGGTAAATTCAAAATAAATGATGTTAGAAACGCTATGCTTGTCTGTACAAATGATGTTCTGTTTACGAAACAAACGTTAATAATCTTCCAGTTAATGCTGTGTATTATTTTACTTTAAATATGTCATGTTAAGTATTACAACAATTGTTTCTTGTATTGGGCATTTTACCCTGATTTGCCCAAATTGACGTTCATCTGTTTATTTTTCTATGGTTCTTTTGCTATAAGACTTACATTAATGAAACTTATAGGTAACAATAACAAAACGTGTATCTTTCATTTGACATCCTTTTCATTGCGACAGACACTCCTTCATTTATCGAAGCTATAAACCGCAAAAAAAAAAAAAAAAAAAAAAAAAAAAGTTGGGCGTATTCCCCCGAGTGACTATCACAAAACATTAAATCTGTCATATTTCTCTACATAAAGTGAGTTTATCTGTTTAATTTTTTTAAACTAATGAGTCCAATAATTTGACAAATACTGTAGTTCCTAAGTTGACTCCACTGGTTCACGGGGTACGTCAGCAATAAACAATCCATCGTGGCAAAACTGTTACAGGTCAGAATGCATCAATTATTCAGAGCGCCAAATCGCCACCCGCCGGAAAGGGTGCATCCTGTTATGAGCCACATCTCTGGTTCTGAAATCCGGTTTCGTTTTTCCGACAGCACTTTCTGAAGAAGCGAAATGTGGGGCAGGACCCAAGACGAGAGAGAATTGAGCAGCCGACGCCTGGGAGATAAACGAGAATGGTTTCCCTGAGCGAGTTCACAGTTTCAAATCGAGAACGAAGCAGACGCCTGTAAAATCGAGATGAGACGGAGATTTACTGGACCTTTGGCGGTCGAATGGGCGATTTTTTTAAAAAAAAATCCTCTCCATTCGAAAAACTGCTGTCATATTCCAAAATATGAACAATTACATCAGCTTAGAATTCCTTCTAGAGCATTGACGTGAATCTTCGTGTAGTTTGCTTTCACCGTTGTCTACATATTATCAAAAGTTTCGCGATTATATAAAGTCTATTAAACTTTTGATAATATCTAGATAACAGTGAAATAAACTCATGTCAATGCTCTAGAAGGAATTTTAAGCGTATGTAATTTTTCAAATTTTGAAATATCCAGGAGGTTTTTCGAATGGAGAGGAAAATTTGAAAAAATCGTCCATTCGGCTGCCAAAGGTCCAACCGAGCCGAAAATTTCGTCTAACGCAAACAATTAGGGATGGCACCGAGAGAAGACTTGACAATCTCGTTTCAAAAGACGTACGTATTTCATCGCACAATCGTCACAGATATTACGCCAAAAATGGGGTGCGACCATTATGTGAGGCTTCTATTTTAAAACATTGTGCTGGTATTACCGGTACTTAAATGTACAACAAAGGCAACCGACTGTCGCCGATCTCAGAGAGGAAATAATAATACTGCTTCAGGAGGAGTGTTATGGTGCAATTGTAGCGGTTTAACACGTTGGCATGTTATTATCTGGCGTTGCAGTTCCATACCAGTGTATACGGGTTTTGGGAGTGAAAAGGTAGAACGCCACCAGTGCATTAATGCAATGAAAAATAATATATATATTTTTTTATTTTGTTTGAAATCACTCAAATAAGGAATCGTATGAAGAAGTCTTCTTTGCAGCATTTTTGGTAATTTTACTTATGTGTTAGTTCATATTTTGCGAATTTTTAGTCCATATGTATGTAGCTACATACAAAGCCACTTGTTAGTACATATTAATCCTAGTCCTGGTATAATGCATGACGTTTAAAACTCAACGTTAGATAGACCTGAATTCTCTAATTTTATTGTTGTACGTAACAGCTGTGCATCGGCGCACTGCAGCGATTTTTCTATCTGCTCCATTAGCAACACTGCTTCTTTAGTTGTTTCGCGCATCGCACGGCAGAATTATCTGCGCTGGACTCTACTACATAAACTGTCTTCGGTGCACAGATACTCGTGAATAAGTTAAAATTGAATAATGCAATAATTTCTGCGTCGCAGTTCAGCGAACACTTTTCAAGCTACCAATACATCCTGGCTAAGGTTTTTCCGTTGTTTCCTTCAGCCCGTCCAGGTAATTTCTCCTACGGAACTTTTCAGAGCCAGTGCACTCATTTGCATTTGTTGTTCTCTATCCTGTAAGTCTTTCCATGTCTCAGTAGCTAAGTTAATTACTAAATCAATAGCTGCACTCGTTCTTTAGTACTCCGCATCCACACAATTCGCAAGGCATGCACAGAAGATCGTCTAGGCGGGGCGACATTTTCACAGCCCTAGGAATTGGTACACTTTTAAATCCGGCCCTGGCTTAAGATATGGTAGGGTTTCGAAGTATACTGACTAAAATTACAATGCGAAAATACAGCTCGAATACCAAAATGGAATCAACTGTTCTGAGATACCCAGATACCCATTTGCCTTGAAAATTATTAAATTACAGGGCAAGGTGAACATGAAATTTAGGAAGAACACATCGCCGATCGAGTGATAACTTTTTGCAGTCGCAGAACGGACTTTGGTTAGCCAGACCTGTAAGAGGAAGACTGAATAATTGCATTCCTCGTTTTGTAGTTCCGAAACCATCAGATTTCTCGACAGGTATTCTGCAAAATCACGTTCTCTCATTGACGAGTGTCACATGACCCGCCTCCTTTAAGCTTTCTTGATTTAATTATTCTAATACAGTAAAACCTCGTTAATACGGACTAATGGTGGTCAGGGATGGATAAGTTGACCGGTTTAACTAAAGTCCGGATTAACTGAAATAATCTAAAAGAACAGTAGAAAGTGCATTAAAACTTAGTTTATAGCAACAAAACATATGGTGTATTTAAAGGGCATAGGCCTAAATACACTATACAGTAGAGTACAAAGTCTGCGGGAAACAGAATTTCATCAGTGGTTGACTGCCTTTTTTGGGAAGTTCTCCTGTTGACTTCTAGCAAGATTTCAAACCTTGCATTATGCTTTTTTTTTGGGGGGGGGGGTAGGGGGCTTTTTCATGTCCGGATTAAGCGAAGTCCAGCTTATCGGGGTTCGAATTAAGGAGGTTTTACTGTAATATTAGGTGGGATTATGCAGTTCAGTATTATGACATCTTCTCTACTCATGATTCAACTCTCTTTGGAGGTCCAATTGCCGTATTGGTAATGTTATCGCCTTTTATTCAAAGGGTCCTGGGCGCGATTCCCGTGGTAGCACAATAATTCTGATCCCACTTAGCCTATTTGAGTATAGCGTACTTAAAACAAATTTTTCTAGAAGTCTAAGGATTTTAGTTTCGACAACTCTTAATTTAGGGATAATGTTTCACATCCATATACAGGGTGATCCAAAAGAACAAAATTATGATACTTGTAGTAAGGTAATGGAAGTGATGGTGACTTTTGGGTGCCTTACCAGAAGGTTACCCCCTTACACCAGGGTGCGAAATCATAGAAAACTGGTGGGGGAGAAAGTTCTTAATCTACAAACCCCCTCCCCCACAAACGTATATGTAAATTATGCGATATACATATTTGTAAATTTTATGAAAAGTAAAATATATTACTCAATTAAAATATATATTATTATTATTAATTACATAAAGGAAATTAATTTGTTACTTTTATATCAGATATTACAAAACAGCTATTTAATTCCTTTCCTAACTGGTTAAAGATGTTAATAAATTATGCAATTGTTAGAGTGGTTTTAATATATGCAAGTTTTTGTTTAGTTTGTGCTTTATGTTAATATAAATCAATTAGATTTCATAGTTATTACTTTCTTGCAATCTTGTTTTACTTTTATTATACGTATTGATGGAGGTTTGTAAATGATTTGTGTGCGTTTTCGATATTATTCTTAGTAAAGTATATTTGAAATTAAAAGTAATTGCTCATCTTTTGTTTGTTATGACATAAACTCTTCCCCCCAAGATTGTTGGTGGGGGGATTTTCGCACCTTGCCTTACACCCCGAAAAGCCAAGTAAAATAAACCAAATAAATAAACTTTCCACAGGCGGAGTTTTGGAGGGGCCAAGGGGGGCCTGGCCCCCCAACTTAAAAAATACTGAAAAAATAACACACGATTAAGTTCAGTTACTACATTTTTGTTATGAAGCCATACCGCAAATCTTGACGTTTGGCATGATGGCATGTGCGGTAATTGCGTCGCACTAGCGGGTAGTTCTTCCAAGTGGGCACTTGTGAGAGGACATTTCCTGCTATGAGGGGAATCCACATCTGGTTGCGTTGCACAATGGGTCAAGAGAATTTGAACAATTTAATGATCTTATACCCTGAATCAGATGTTGTTAAAACAATTAACTTAGACGATTTGATTGATGTGTACAGTTTGAAGAAAGAAAAACGTAAAATGACTTTGTGTTGAGTCAACAGTTACTGTTGAGTCAACAGTTACTGTTGAGGCATCAAAAGAACCTTTTCATTTAATTTTTCTAAAATTTCTGAAGCTTACTATTGTACCGTAACTTTTTTAAAGTAATACGAGTATTGTATTATTAAAAAAATAATGAAATGCAAATTGCAAAAATCGTACTGTTTTGCTTCTTTTAAAATTGACAACCAATATACTAATTAATATTTGTGTACTTAAGCGAGGAAATTTAACATTTTCAAATCTAAAAGGCCTAAAACTCAGTGTTTTTAAGTTGTTGTTTTTTTAATAAACTAGGTGATATTCAATAACCCTCAGGTACATCATATGCAGAGTCTGCCCCCCCCCCCCCCAAAGCAAAAGCTCAAACTCCGCCTATGAAACTTTCACAGCGCAGCAGCAACTTAAAAGGCACATACAGAATTTCAAGAAACTCAAACTTCTTACCTGGGCCTACAATTCAACAAGAAACGAGCACACTATCCGTGCAATCTGGGCGCACTAACTGTGACTAATTTTGGGAGCAATTCAGGCACCACTCCCACAACACTGCAAATAAATTTCACGCGCGCACCCGCACCGTTGGGAAGCCTCCTTCCCTATAACAGGACACTTTATCGTCGGCGCACCGTTACACAAAAACACGGAGCAAAGGGGGCACCGAATCCGCTAAGAGGGCCAAGCTTCGCGTGCCTCACCGGCCAAAGCTCTTTACGCGACTGTGTACATCAGCGCATCCTATCACTGACATCGCGCTAATCCAGTGTTGCCAACTCAAGATTTCAAATCCTCCCAGAGGTACTCCGGACAGACATTTTTTGGTTGGGACAGGATATCACCAAATTTACCGAACTGAACATTTTGAATACTACACACGCTTTCTCACTAGAGTGAGTGAATATGTTCACATTTGTACAATAAAAACTGACAGTTTGAAGACATTTTCAACAATTATAGTGCAATTTGAATTTTAACTGTTGTTGTAAGTCCACGATATGCACAGAAAGGCTAATCGGGACTGAGCCCAGTGAAAGATTAAGGTGGGTGCTATTGATGCTGCAGGATTAGGCCCATTCCTGAAATAGGCCCAGATGAAAACAGACGAGAATTTTCCGAAAGCTGAACAGTTTTCTTTTGCTATATTAACCTGAAAATAAATCTTAGAATGAAATTTGGAGCCCCAATTTCGGACGCCTAGGTACAGCGTTACTTATTATACAGGTACTATTATTCTTTGCGCTGTGACGTAACTATATGGTCGTTGTGTTTATTGTTGCCTGCAGCATCAGGCCCAATTTCGTCTTAATCTGGCCCTGACTGAGCCTATAGTTTAAAGTGAGATTTCAACCACTGCGACGTGCCTCCACCGCGTACCGAACGCGGGACCCCTTGATTACAAGTCGACAACGTTACCACTACACCATCGGGGAGGCAAGACAATTATAGTGCAGAAAGGACACGGAAATTAATTAATTTTATTACCGTTTTATTCGAAATTTCCGGAATTCGGGATTCAAACGGGAATTCCCTCCTTGTATCAATTAAAATTTTAACACCACAACACAGGCAGAGATTTGATTCCCCGATTGATCTGGTTTATTTTACCTTGCTTTTGTGTCACCTTTGGCTAATTGCGAAGATGATGATGAGTGATATGATGAAATTGATGAAGAAACACCCACTAACCACTCTGTCACGGAGTCCGACCCGACTATGCGATTCGCACAATTGACGTCTCGTTATTATATTACAAAAATATACTTTGAAAAACATTCCTTTTAATGTGGCACAGGGCTACAATGCGAATTATTAGAAAATCTGTATCCTGAACAATATAGTACATCATTTAACAACAACAAAAATGCATGTACGACAGTTGTGTGCTTAATATCGCAAGCTTCTCGCATACTCCAGCAGAAAGTAATCGACTCATATTCTCACCACCCTCCAGGTAAGGTTTTATCCAGAATTTTTCATTTGGGGGGATGTAAATCTAAATTTAGGTAAGGGTAATTTCGAGGCAACTTGCGCACAAATCATGGCTTGAAAAATTATAGGGGGTATTGTGGATATTTGGGGGGAGGGGTGTTGGGTGTGTGTGTGTGGATAAATCACTGGTTCCACGTTCGAGTCCTGGGTAGACAGGTACGTTCCTTTGTGTCTTTTCATCAATTCCTACCAATCATCATTCATCCTCATCGTCGCGATTTGCTAAAAGTGGCTGGACACAGTCATAAAAAAGCATGGAAGGGATTTGCGTTGCACTTTTAAGCGGCACCCAACATTAGGGAGAATCGACGCCAGTTGGCAACCCTGTAATCTCATTATGATTCAAGCCTTGCAGCCTTTGGCTTTTTTGCAACACACCTCCCATACCAAGTATGGACAGTCAGGGCCGCAGAAAAAAAAAAACACAGTAGCAACAGAGGGCATGCTTACGTAACTCATACGACATCACCTTGAGATGCTTCGTCCTGAACCAAGGTCACCGATGTGACACTGAACGCACACAGGAAACGCATTGCCTCAGCTGGAGGCGAAACCAAGGGTTTCACGGAATATCCTCGTCGGTCAGTCACCAGATCACAATGTAGAGTATACGTTGAAATTCGTGTAGTTTATGAGCTAGGTAAGACGGTGTATCCAAATATGGAAGGTTCGAAATTGTTTCCAGCGCTGAAATCAACAGGTGACAGCAAATATGATTCCCGCTCATTCTGGGTGGTCAACCCCTATATACTATTCACGCCATCCTTAAAAATAGCGAATACCTTATTTTATTACCCACAGCTGGGGTAGAATTGTTGTGTAAACAGCTGACTAATGTGCTTTAATGAAGAATTATTTTAAACCAGGGTTGTTAAACCAGAGTGAGAGAAAGATGGACATGGAAGAGTTGAGGGTAGTGGAGAGCTTCAAATATCTAGGAAGCATAATTGAGAGAAGTGGAAGAATAGATGAGGAGGTAAACAGAAGAGGACAAATGGATGGTGGACTATATCAAAGCGTTCGAAGGTTAATATGGAACAGGTATGTACAGTCAACGGCAAATTGTCCACCGCTATTTTAATTACTTTTGCAGTCTACATACATCCTGTGTTGTTTTAAGGAATGAAACTATGTTGGTTCGAAGCAGACATTGTTCTCTGCTTATTGATGTCATTATTTCAATTCATTGTCATTACAATGTGTAATACAGACCGAATTAAAATGGTGGTGGACAATTCGCGTACTGTTTCTTTCGCCGTTGGGCGTACCTATGAAATGCAAGAAGGTAATATATAATACATACTATGTGCCAATAATTACGTACGGAGCAGAGACTTGGACAATGACAGAGAGAGACAAAAGAAAGATGCAGCCAGTGGAGATGAAATTTTTAAGGAGTATACTGAGGAAGACTAGAAGGGATAGAATAAGGAATGAGGAGATAGGACAAGACAGTGTGGTGAAGCTTCTGGACAGGATAGATCAGGCACAGATGAGATGGTTCGGACACATGAAGAGGACGGATGCAGAAAGACTATCAGTAATAGCTTACAGTGCACAAGGAGTGGGAATAAGGCCAAGATGTGGGCGGAAAGAGCAGATAGCAGAAAGTGTTAGGAAAAGAGGACAAGATTTGAACACAGTGGAAAGAGAGGAGTGTTGACTTCTATGCCGACCCAGCCAGAGGCAGGAAACTGTGAAGGATGATGATGATGATAAAGGTCCAGGAATTTTAAATAAATTCAATTCCGTTCCAAGAGAGAAAATCAGCAAGCGTAAATGGGTTCTGGACCGTAAAGAACCTTTTCATCTGTGAAGTATTTCAATTCGATCCAGGAACCTTTTTTTCGGATCAATTTGAATACGGTCCAGGAACTTTGTTTCAATGCAACAATACGCAAGTTGGACCGAATTTAAATTGTGCGAGAAAAAATGTTCCAGTCCTGCATCGGAACCCAATAGATTGCATTAGAATTTATGGGATCCTGGACCTTGAAAAACCCCGTTTAAAACCCACTTCAATAAAATTTGATATTACATTTTTTATGCACACGCACTAATGCACTCGTACTAGGAGTACCACAGTATGACCCTACCCACTGGAGATTTTTCATTGATGCCTTCAAGGGTAGTTTGAAGTGCGTCCTTCTTCATGACGAAAACAAACTTGCATCAGTTCCCGTTGCACATTCAGTTATTATGCGAGAAACATGCGGAAATCTTCAGATGATGATGTAGGTATAAAATAAAGTACCAGGAACACAAGAGACATGTGTGTGGTGACTTTAAAGCGATAGGTATTCTGTTAGGTCTACAAGCAGGTTACACAAAGCACCCCTGCTTTCTTTGTGAGTGAGACCGTCTAGCAAGGTCACATCACTGAACCCAAAAGGAATGGCCACGTAGGATTGTAGGCTGGAAAAACATAAAACAATAAAGTTTTGTTGATAAGTCCAACATACTGTTTCCTCAGCTTCATATCAAACTAGGGTTAAGGCTCTAAACAATGAAGGTGAATGCTTTCAGTACCTGTGTCATCGATTCCGAGGCATCAGTAATGCCAAAATCAAAGAGGATATCTTCACAGATCCAGATATCAGAAAACTTCTTTCTGATGCTAATTTTGAAGACGTTATGTGCGCAGCACAACGATCGGCATGGAAAGCATTCATTCCGTGATGTAGTCAACTTTCTTGGCAACACAAAGGACCCAGACTACAAAGAAATGGTGGACAGAATGCTTGTTTCTTTCCAAAATTAAGGCTGCAATATGAGCTTAAAGGTGCACCTGGTCTATTTCCCTGAGAACCTAGGAATGCAGAGCGAAGAGCAAGGAGAAAGATTCCACCAGGATCTAAGGGAAATGGAACAAGAACATGCTGGTTACTGAAGAGAAAGAGAATCCAACTACAGCTCACAAGCGAAAAGCAACGCAAAGAAGTTACTTAAAATAAGTCAAGATATAAAATTGAAACCATGGACTTGCCATTCTAGAACATGTTAACAGTACGAGTAAAACGGTAAGTGCAAAGCAGTGTTTACAGATGCTTTTAATATAGTGTTTTTCTTCAATCCTGTTTACACAATTCAGTTCTTATTTTTATATTATTCTCATAAATATTACAGTGTAATATAGGAGTGTTCAGAAGAGTAAAAATAACAAGAAAAAAACATTCCTTACATGTGATAATAGAGTGTATTAATCCTGTATGTGCGCGAGTGTCTTATATATTCATTTCGATTTTGCAAAGAAACCTGACGTGATGAAGACAAACTGACTTTAGTTCCGGATTCAGCATGCCTGAAATATAATAAATCACTATTTGAATATTATGCAATGACCAGAAAGTTTAAATTCGTAGGCCTTTGTAAATAACTACAGAACGAAAACAAAATCACTAGGAATCCCGAAATTTTGGTGCTGTGATTGAGAAGAAAATCAGGCAGTCTGGATTCCGATTTCTGGAAATTTCCAATATTGCCCAGTATTGAAAGTGTTTATGTTGAAAAGTACTTGTAAATATAAGTGATTTTATTCGAAAATGCCACAAGAATCGCCGCAGGGAAACTGAGTGACTAGAATTCGAGATTACCACATACATGCGTTAGGAATTGTCAGCGCTGAAATGATAACAGTATACGCGTCCCCGTCGCACTCATTTTTCAAATAAGCTTTTATACCATCAAAAAGTTATCACTTGTTCCAATTTGAGTGCAAATATGAAATCACACATACGGTCTCTCACACACACATACATATGTTGATTTGTTTTTAAGCCCACTTGATGCACAGAAAGACTAATCTGGACTGGAGCTACAATTTACCAGTAAAATGGGATCAGAAGCACTGTGCAATGAGCCTCCACCGCATATCGAACACAGGACCCTTCGATTGCAAGCCGACGATTTTACCACAACGCCATCGGGGAGCCTGTGTTTGTTTGTTTGTGTGTGTGACAGATATATATATATAGAGGAGGGACGAAGCTTGGTAAGCATAGCTGGATCAATGCATCAGCCCATCGCCACGATTAACCGCAGAGATAGAAAAGCGACGTAAAATAGCCAAAACAGATCTTAGTTCAGCAAACCGAGATGTGGAAACCAAGTCACATCCTAAAATTGAGTTCAGTACTGGAGTGACACGTTCAGGAGACCTAGCTCTCGCAACAGAGGACCTACGGCCTACATTGCACCCAACGAATGCCGTAAAAAGACCGAAATTTACGATTACGTCAGACTCCAACCGCCACGATAATGGAGCGAATGCTTCAGACTTTCCAGGAAGAATGAATCCCCATCCGACTGGAAGCGAGTGACCCAACCAACCTGGAGGAATTTAAAGGTTACTCCGAAGCAACCTTTGGACCCTTGTGGGTTCCAAAGAAAAACCTTGCCCAACCGGTATTTCTTCAGTTAAGTATCTGAACCTTACGAGATGTTTATTCCAGTTGTATACAGCATTGTTTGCCGGACACTTGCTTCCAGTGTTGCCAAATGAAGGAAAATTTCTCTCGGTCAAGGGAATTTTAGGGGGATATTGAAATGAGGCTCCTTAGAGACTAAAAACCAAGCTCCTTTCTTTCGTAGCGTAAACCCCTGAAACAAAATGATTACAATTTCAAATTTGGTTCATGCGAACCTGTGGGTAGCACAGTGCGCTACAACGGGAAGGGTCTTCTCTGAGAATGTTCTTTCATTAATTTCATCATATCATCATTCATAATTAGCCAATAGTGGGAGAAAAGCAAAAATAAAATAAATCAATCGAATCGAATTTGGTTTAGAACCATTAATATCTGACTTAAATATAGACAAATTTTCCTATTTCCTATATTTTCAAATCCATTCAATCAAAAACGATACATTTCTGTGAATTTTTTTTCTATGAGTCATTGGGATTTTTCATTGTTTGATTTGGTTTATTTTATTTTGCTTTTCTCCATTTTGACTAAACCCCGAAGATGATGAGTGATGAAAATGATGAAGGAAAACTCAAAAAGAAAACCCATGCGCAGGCCGGGATTCGAACCGGGACCCCCGGCGTCGTGCGCTACCCAACATAGTTGATCAAGTTTCGTGATCGCAATTTCATTGTTTTTGCGACAAGCAGGGAAAATTTGGATGAAAAGGGAAATTTTGTACTTGTTAAAGGGAATTTATACTTTCTTGTTGTGGCAACACTGCTTGGCTGGTGATATATGAACCATTACCGAAAAGGAAGTTTTATATCGTTCGGAGTAGAGTGTAGCATAAACCCAGAGTTCATGGTGGACGAAATGAGTGACCTACGATCGTTGTCCAGAAGAGAATAAGATATACCATTTACAGCAGCGGTCAAAATTATATGACCCTTTGGCAATTTTAGGATGTTTGGTGTAGGTCCTGTGTTATGATATTACCAAAATTGCAAAAGAACTATCACCTAACGAGATCTGATTTAGGGACTATACCGACACGAGCCGAGACTGAATCGTGTGAGGAGGACTCTCCTGTTCTCGGTCTGGCCTCTAGCAGGGAAGACCAAAGTCTGGAATATCCGGGTCTCGGGTAATCGCGAATCGAAAAGATCTACATTTGCGAACACAGTTTTCGTCCAAGACGCCAAGATTCGAACACGGAACCCCTTGCGTCGTAGCTCCAGATGAACCAGGGACCTAACTAGAGTTTCAATCTGGAACTGATAATTTATGGGATTGCAACAGTAAATTTTCCTTAGGGAAATATTTGGAACTGAAAGAGATGAGGAGGCAGGTGAGTGGAGAAGGTTGCATAATTTACACAATTTGTATTTCTGTCCAGATATTATTAGAATAATTAAATCAAGTGACTTAGATGGGCAGGCCATGCGGCACGAGTTGGAGAGGAAAGAAGAGTTTACAGGATTCTTGTTGGGAAACCTGATGGTAAGAGACCAGTAGGGAGGCCAAGACGAAGATGGAGGGATAACGTTGAGACAGACCTAAAGGAAATTGGTAAGAATAGAAAAGATTGGATTGATCTTGCCCAGGATAGGAACAGATGGAAGGCTTGTGTTGCTGCAAGGTTGTACTTAGTTAGGGATAGTAATTGAGCACAAAATTATGACGACATGGGCATAGAGTGAGAATTTTATAGGGAGTAGAAAACATCTGGCGGGGAAGGGGAGTTAGAAGTGTGTCGCTGCTAGGATTTACGACAAGTGACAGCGTTGAAAGTTAGTTAGTTACAACTCTGTTAGTAATAAAGTAACAAACAAAGTATTGATTGTATCATTGCAGTGTATATTTTGACATCACGCTGATAATTTTCTTCTGAAGACCATGGTAAGGTGTGCTAAGGAAAGACTGAGAGCCAAGGCGGAGCAGAAAATCGCGAATGATTCACAGAGGAAGCATCTGAAATCCTTCACACACTGCCACATTGCGAAAATCCGTTCACCCAGAATTTCGTCACATTTCCAGCTCTCTGTCAGCGTACTTCCGTTTCCGTGGTTGACCCTGACAAATACACACCACCCACTACTTCGAGGTAACCGTATCTATCTCCTCTGCAGACACCAAATATCATTAACTCAACATTTGAAGTTCTCTGCTTCGAAGTATTCCACCTTAACGTTAGCAACTTTTCACTCAACCTGGAAAAACTTGTAGTTCAATTTCCTTCTTCCAATTCCGGACAAAATGGAAAAGTACACAACGAAACTTTTGAACATTAAGAAAGGCTATGCAAGTTTATTAAGTTCCCAGAGTGCAAAGTTAATTGGAACTGGTCAAAACAAAAAAAAAAAGCATTATTATGAAAGCTGAGGGACGTCTCGCACAAAACACATCAAAAATACAATTTCGCCAGTTGGCTTTCAGAATTGAAATTATAATACTACAGGGAAAAGAGCTACAAATATATTACTTTTCCACATCGAATTCACACAAATTATCACACAAGTGAAACATTCTTCAGATTTTATTTACAAATAAAAACACGCTGATACGGGTCTACATCAAAGATAAACAGTACATTTCAAGGAGCAATGTCGGATAAATTTAAGGATGTTTTCACTTCCTTATTATAGTATAATGGAGCTAGCTGATCCTGGGTGCTAAAATCGGG
>NC_139257.1:27238955-27313356 GCF_977018435.1 Lepisma saccharinum
AAAGAACCTTTTCATTTAATTTTTCTAAAATTTCTGAAGCTTACTATTGTACCGTAACTTTTTTAAAGTAATACGAGTATTGTATTATTAAAAAAAATAATGAAATGCAAATTGCAAAAATCGTACTGTTTTGCTTCTTTTAAAATTGACAACCAATATACTAATTAATATTTGTGTACTTAAGCGAGGAAATTTAACATTTTCAAATCTAAAAGGCCTAAACCTCAGTGTTTTTAATTTCCGGGGGAAGGCCCCCGGACCTCTTATAAACTAGGTGATATTCAATAACCCTCAGGTACATCATATGCAGAGTCTGCCCCCCCCCCCCCCAAAGCAAAAGCTCAAACTCCGCCTATGAAACTTTCACAGCGCAACAGCAACTTAAAAGGCACATACAGAATTTCAAGAAACTCAAACTTCTTACCTGGGCCTACAATTCAACAAGAAACGAGCACACTATCCGTGCAATCTGGGCGCACTAACTGTGACTAATTTTGGGAGCAATTCAGGCACCACTCCCACAACACTGCAAATAAATTTCACGCGCGCACCCGCACCGTTGGGAAGCCTCCTTCCCTATAACAGGACACTTTATCGTCGGCGCACCGTTACACAAAAACACGGAGCAAAGGGGGCACCGAATCCGCTAAGAGGGCCAAGCTTCGCGTGCCTCACCGGCCAAAGCTCTTTACGCGACTGTGTACATCAGCGCATCCTATCACTGACATCGCGCTAATCCAGTGTTGCCAACTCAAGATTTCAAATCCTCCCAGAGGTACTCCGGACAGACATTTTTTGGTTGGGACAGGATATCACCAAATTTACCGAACTGAACATTTTGAATACTACACACGCTTTCTCACTAGAGTGAGTGAATATGTTCACATTTGTACAATAAAAACTGACAGTTTGAAGACATTTTCAACAATTATAGTGCAATTTGAATTTTATCTGTTGTTGTAAGTCCACGATATGCACAGAAAGGCTAATCGGGACTGAGCCCAGTGAAAGATTAAGGTGGGTGCTATTGATGCTGCAGGATTAGGCCCATTCCTGAAATAGGCCCAGATGAAAACAGACGAGAATTTTCCGAAAGCTGAACAGTTTTCTTTTGCTATATTAACCTGAAAATAAATCTTAGAATGAAATTTGGAGCCCCAATTTCGGACACCTAGGTACAGCGTTACTTATTATACAGGTACTATTATTCTTTGCGCTGTGACGTAACTATAACGTCGTTGTGTTTATTGTTGCCTGCAGCATCAGGCCCAATTTCGTCTTAATCTGGCCCTGACTGAGCCTATAGTTTAAAGTGAGATTTCAACCACTGCGACGTGCCTCCACCGCGTACCGAACGCGGGACCCCTTGATTACAAGTCGACAACGTTACCACTACACCATCGGGGAGGCAAGACAATTATAGTGCAGAAAGGACACGGAAATTAATTAATTTTATTACCGTTTTATTCGAAATTTCCGGAATTCGGGATTCAAACGGGAATTCCCTCCTTGTATCAATTAAAATTTTAACACCACAACACAGGCAGAGATTTGATTCCCCGATTGATCTGGTTTATTTTACCTTGTTTTTGTGTCACCTTTGGCTAATTGCGAAGATGAGGATGAGTGATATGATGAAATTGATGAAGAAACACCCACTAACAACTCTGTCACGGAGTCCGACCCGACTATGCGATTCGCACAATTGATGTCTCGTTATTATATTACAAAAATATACTTTGAAAAACATTCCTTTTAATGTGGCACAGGGCTACAATGCGAATTATTAGAAAATCTGTATCCTGAACAATATAGTACATCATTTAACAACAACAAAAATGCATGTACGACAGTTGTGTGCTTAATATCGCAAGCTTCTCGCATACTCCAGCAGAAAGTAATCGACTCATATTCTCACCACCCTCCAGGTAAGGTTTTATCCAGAATTTTTCATTTGGGGGGTTGTAAATCTAAATTTAGGTAAGTGTAATTTCGAGGCAACTTGCGCACAAATCATGGCTTGAAAAATTATAGGGGGTATTGTGGATATTTGGGGGGAGGGGTGTTGGGTGTGTGTGTGTGGATAAATCACTGGTTCCACGTTCGAGTCCTGGGTAGACAGGTACGTTCCTTTGTGTCTTTTCATCAATTCCTACCAATCATCATTCATCCTCATCGTCGCGATTTGCTAAAAGTGGCTGGACACAGTCATAAAAAAGCATGGAAGGGATTTGCGTTGCACTTTTAAGCGGCACCCAACATTAGGGAGAATCGACGCCAGTTGGCAACCCTGTAATCTCATTATGATTCAAGCCTTGCAGCCTTTGGCTTTTTTGCAACACACCTCCCATACCAAGTATGGACAGTCAGGGCCGCAGAAAAAAAACACAGTAGCAACAGAGGGCATGCTTACGTAACTCATACGACATCACCTTGAGATGCTTCGTCCTGAACCAAGGTCACCGATGTGACACTGAACGCACACAGGAAACGCATTGCCTCAGCTGGAGGCGAAACCAAGGGTTTCACGGAATATCCTCGTCGGTCAGTCACCAGATCGCAATGTAGAGTATACGTTGAAATTCGTGTGCTTTATGAGCTAGGTAAGACAGTGTATCCAAATATGGAAGGTTCGAAATTGTTTCCAGCGCTGAAATCAACTGGTGACAGCAAATATGATTCCCGCTCATTCTGGGTGGTCAACCCCTATATACTATTCACGCCATCCTTAAAAATAGCGAATACCTTATTTTATTATCCACAGCTGGGGTAGAATTGTTGTGTAAACAGCTGACTAATGTGCTTTAATGAAGAATTATTTTAAACTAGGGTTGTTAAACCAGAGTTAGAGAAAGATGGACACGGCAGAGTTGAGGGTAGTGGAGAGCTTCAAATATCTAGGAAGCATAATTGAGAGAAGTGGAAGAATAGATGAGGAGGTAAACAGAAGAGGACAAATGGATGGTGGACTATATCAAAGCGTTCGAAGGTTAATATGGAACAGGTATGTACAGTCAACGGCAAATTGTCCACCGCTATTTTAATTACTTTTGCAGTCTACATCCTGTGTTGTTTTAAGGAATGAAACTATGTTGGTTCGAAGCAGACATTGTTCTCTGCTTATTGACGTCATTATTTCAATTCATTGTCATTACAATGTGTAATACAGACCGAATTAAAATGGTGGTGGACAATTCGCCTACTGTTTCTTTCGCCGTTGGGCGTACCTATGAAATGCAAGAAGGTAATATATAATACATACTATGTGCCAATAATTACGTACGGAGCAGAGACTTGGACAATGACAGAGAGAGACAAAAGAAAGCTGCAGGCAGTGGAGATGAAATTTTTAAGGAGTATATTGGGAAGACTAGAAGGGATAGAATAAGGAATGGGGAGATCCGACAGACAGTGTGGTGAAGCTTCAGGACAGAATAGACCAGGCACAGATGAGATGGTTCGGACACATGAAGAGGACGGATGCAGAAAGACTATCAGTAATAGCTTACAGTGCACAAGGAGTGGGAATAAGGCCAAGATGTCGGTGGAAAGAGCAGATAGCAGAAAGTGTTAGGAAAAGAGGACAAGATTTGAACACAGTGGAAAGAGAGGAGTGTTGACTTCTATGCCGACCCAGCCAGAGGCAGGAAACTGTGAAGGATGATGATGATGTTAAAGGTTCAGGAATTTTAAATAAATTCAATTCCGTTCCAAGAGAGAAAATCAGCAAGCGTAAATGGGTTCTGGACCTTAAAGAACCTTTTCATCTGTGAAGTATTTCAATTCGGTCCAGGAACCTTTTTCTGGATGAATTTAAATACGTTCCAAGAGCCTTTCTTCCGCATCAATTTAAATACGGTCCAGGAACCTTTCTCTCCGGATCAATATAAATTCGGTCCAGGAACTTTGTTTCAATACAACAATACGCAACTTGGACCGAATTTAAATTGTGCGAGAAAAAAAAAAGGTTTCGGTCCTGCTGCGGCACCCAATAGAATGCATTAGAATTTATGGGTTCCTGGACTTTTAAAAACCCCGTTTAAAACCCACTTCAATAACACTGACCTGCGATGGTTTCATTGCAGGCATTCTGTATTGTTTTTTCTAGGATGACTTTTGCATCACATTTCTTTGAAATTTGATATTACATTTTTTATGCACACGCACTAATGCACTCGTACTAGGAGTACCACAGCATGACCCTACCCACTGGAGACTTTTCATTGATGCCTTCAAGGGTAGTTTGAAGTGCGTCCTTCTTCATGACGAAAACAAACTTGTATCAGTTCCCGTTGCACATTCAGTTATTATGCGAGAAACATGCGGAAATCTTCAGATGATGATGTAGGTATAAAATAAAGTACCAGGAACACAAGAGACATGTGTGTGGTGACTTTAAAGCGATAGGTATTCTGTTAGGTCTACAAGCAGGTTACACAAAGCACCCCTGCTTTCTTTGTGAGTGAGACCGTCTAGCAAGGTCACATCACTGAACCCAAAAGGAATGGCCACGTAGGATTGTAGGCTCGAAAAACATAAAACAATAAAGTTTTGTTGATAAGTCCAACATACTGTTTCCTCAGCTTCATATCAAACTAGGGTTAAGGCTCTAAACAATGAAGGTGAATGCTTTCAGTACCTGTGTCATCGATTCCGAGGCATCAGTAATGCCAAAATCAAAGAGGATATCTTCACAGATCCATATATCAGAACACTTCTTTCTGATGCTAATTTTGAAGACGTTATGTGCCCAGCACAACGATCGGCATGGAAAGAATTCATTCCGTGATATAGTCAAAAACTTTCTTGGCAACACAAAGGATTCAGACTACAAAGAAATGGTGGACAGAATGCTTGCTTCTTTCCAAAATTAAGGCTGCAATATGAGCTCAAAGGTGCACCTGGACTATTTCCCTGAGAACCTAGGAATGCTGAGCGAAGAGCAAGGAGAAAGATTCCACCAGGATCTAAGGGAAATGGAACTCAGATATCATGGGAAATGGAACAAGAACATGCTGGTTACTGAAGAGAAAGAGAATCCAACTACAGCTCACAAGCAAAAAGCAACGCAAAGAAGTTTCTTAAAATAAGTCAAGATATCATAAAATTGAAACCGTGGACTTGCCATTATAGAACATGTTACGAGTAAAACGGTAAGTGCAAAGCGGTGTTTACAGATGCTTTTAATATAGTGTTTTTCTTCAATCCTGTTTACACAATTCAGTTCTTATTTTTATATTATTCTCATAAATATTACAGTGTAATATAGGAGTGTTCAGAAGAGTAAAGATAACAAGAAAAAAAGCATTCCTTACTTGTGAAAATAGAGTGTATTAATCCTGTATGTGCGCGACAGTGTTATATATTAATTTTGATTTTGCAAAGAAACCTGATGTGATGAAGAAAAACTGACTTTAGTTCCGGATTCAGCATGCCTGAAATATATATAAAAAAATCACGATTTGAACATTATGCAATGATCAGAAAGTTTAAATTCGCAGGCCTGTGTAATTAACTACAGAACGAACACAAAATCACTAGGAATCCCGAAATTTTGGTGCTGTGATCGAGAAGAAAATCAGGCAGTCTGGATTCCGATTTCTGGAAATTTCCAATATTGCCCAGTATTGAAAGTGTTTATGTTGAAAAGTACTTGTAAATATAAGTGGTTTAATTCGAAAATGCCACAAGAATCGCCGCAGGGAAGCTGAGTGACTAGAATTCGAGATTATCACATACGTGTGTTAGGAATTGTCAGCGCTGAAATGATAACAGTATACACGTCCCTGTCGCCATCATATTTCTAATAAGCTTTTATACCACCAAAATGTTATAACTTGTTCCAATTTGAGTGGAAATATGAAATCACACATACGATTTCTCACACACACATACATATGTTGATTTGTTTTTAAGCCCACTTGATGCACAGAAAGACTAATCGGGACTGGAGCTACAATTTAAGAGTAAAATGGGATCAGAAACACTGTGCAATGAGCCTCCACCGCATATCGTACACAGTACCCTTCGATTGCAAGCCGACGATTTTACCACAACGCCATCGGGGAGCCTGTGTTTCTTTGTTTGTTTGTGTGTGTGTGTGTGTATGACAGAGAGAGATAGAGGAGGGACGAAGCTTGGTAAGTATACCTGTATCATTGCATCAGCCCATCGCCACGATTAACCGCAGAGATAGAAAAGCGACGTAAAATAGCCAAAACAGATCATAGTTCAGACAAACCGAGATGTGGAAACCAAGTCATCCTAGGATTGAGTTCAGTCCTGGAGTGACACGTTCAGGAGACCTAGCCCTCGCAACAGAGGACCTACGGCCTACATTGCACCCAACGAATGCCGTAAAAAGACCGAAATTTACGATTACGTCAGACTCCAACCGCCACGCTAATGGAGCGAATGCTTCAGACTTTCCAGGAAGAATGAATCCCCATCCGACTGGAAGCGAGTGACCCAACCAACCTGGAGGAATTTAAAGGTTACTCCGAAGCAACCTTTGGACCCTTGTGGGTTTCAAAGAAAAACCTTGCCCAACCGGTATTTCTTCAGTTAAGTATCTGAACCTTACGAGATGTTTATTCCAGTTGTATACAGCATTGTTTGCCGGACACTTGATTCCAGTGTTGCCAAATGAAGGGAAATTTCTCTCGGTCAAGGGAATTTTAAAATGAGGATCCTTTCTTTCGTAGCGTAAACCCCCGAAACAAAATGATTACAATTTCAAATTTGGTTCAGGCGAACCTGTGGTTAGCACAGTGCGCTACGACGAGAAGGGTCTTCTCTGAGAATGTTCTGTCATTAATTTCATCATATCATCATTCGTAATTAGCCAATAGTGGCAGAAAAGCAAGAGCGAAATTAATCAATCAAATCGAATTTGGTTTAGAACCATTAATGTCTGACTTAACTATAGACATACCGGGTGTCCCAGAAGTATTTCCCTGATTACAAACTTTATTCATATCCGCTATATGCAAGGTAGAGATGTGAAAGTGGTGCCAAAATGTTGCAAAACTAACCAATTTTTTTTTTTTTTTGTTGCGGGTTTGAGTAACGTGGCTGTAGTGTAGCAGTGTCAGTGCCCAGAAAACCGGAAATGTTCACAAATCAGGAAAAAGCAGCATGTCCTCTGGTATCACGAGACCCGATCACCAATAACAGTGCCGAGGAACTTTCAAATGCACAGAATTCTTTCGTCTAGAATATATGCCATCAATAAGTTGGTATTTAAAAAATTGAATTCATCTTCATTCCCAAATCCTGTCAAGTCCAAGAAACATTGTATGGATAGATGCCACCCGATGTCACGAGCATTAATTCCGGATTCATTGGCACTGACACTGCTACACTACAGCCACATTACTGAAACCTGCAACAAATAAACTTAGTTGATTTTCCAACATTTTGGCACCACTTTCACATCTCTACATTCCATATAGCAGATATGAATAAAATTTGTAATCAGGGAAAGACTTCTGGGACACCCGGTATTACCACAAGCAACACACAAGTAATCTTTTTAAATTTTCCCATTTCCTATATTTTCAAATCCTTTCAATCAAAAATGATATATTTCTGTGAATTGTTTTTCTATGAGTCATTGGGATTTTTCATTGATTGATTTGGTTTATTTTACTTTGCTTTTCAATTGCTTTTCTCCATTTTGACTAAACCCCGAAGATGATGAGTGATGAAACTGATGAAGGAAAAGAAAACCCATGCGCAGGCCGGGATTCGAACCGGGACTCCTGGCGTCGTGGCGTGGTGTGATAACCAACAATAGCTGATCAAGTTTCGTGATTGCAATTTCATTGTTTTTGCGACAAGCAGGGAAAATTTGGATGAAAAGGGAAATTTTGTACTTGTTAAAAGCAATTTATACTTTCTTGTTGTGGCAACACTGCTTGGCTGGTGATATATGAACCATTACCGAAAAGGAAGTTTTATATCGTTCGGAGTAGAGTGTAGCATAAACCCCGAGTTCATGGTGGACGAAATGAGTGACCTACGATCGTTGTCCAGAAGAGAATAAGATATACCATTTACAGCAGCGGTCAAAATTATATGACCCTTTGGCAATTTTAGGATGTTTGGTGTAGGTCCAGTGTTATGATATTACCAGAATTGCAAAAGAACTATCACCTAACTAGATCTGATTTAGGGACTATATACCGACACGAGCCGAGACTGAATCGTGTGAGGAGGACTGACGAAAGTCTGGAATATCCGCGTCTCGGATAATCTCCTGGTCTTGTACAGATTTGTGAACACCGTTTTCGTCCAAGACGCCAAGATTCGAACACGGGACCCCTTGCGTCGTAGCACGATGTGCTAACCGGTTATGACTGGTTAATATAAGGTTTGTAAAGAAAAATATGGCTACCTTGAATGTTGCTCTAGTCGACAGAGCCTCGTTAACCTGTCAAGAGTCCAGATGAAGCAGGGATTTAACTAGAGTTTCAATCTGGGAGGAACTGATAATTTATGGGATTGGAATAGTAAATTTTCCTTAGGAACATATTTGGAACTGATAGTGATGAGGAGGCAGGTGAGTGGAGAAGGTTGCATAATTTACACAATTTGTATTTCTGTCCAGATATTATTAGAATAATTAAATCAAGAAGACTTAGATGGGTAGGCCATGCGGCACGAATTGGAGAGGAAAGAAGAGTTTACAGGATTCTTGTTGGGAAACCTGATGGTAAGAGACCAGTAGGGAGGCCAAGACGAAGATGGAGGGATAACGTTGAGATGGACCTAAAGGAAATTGGTAAGAATAGAAAAGATTGGATTGATCTTGGCCGGGATAGGAAAAGATGGAAGGCTTGTGTTGCTGCATGCATAACACCTTCAGGTTAACTTAGTTAGGGATGGTAATTGAGCACAAAATTATGATGACATGGGCATAGAGTGAGAATTTTATAGGGACTAGAAAACATCTGGCGGGGAAGGGGAGTTAGAAGTGTGTCGATGAATCGCTGTTAGGATTTACGACAAGTGACAGTAGTACAGTGTCCCCGGTTGAACGTCATCAAGTGGAGATCGCCTTAATGGATTTCTCTCGTAAGGCAAAATCACCACTTGATGGCGCAGTGTTGCCAACTCCTTACTCGAAAAAATCACCAAGGTTTTTGGTCTAACCTAACCTAATGCCTTAATGGTTTGCTCTTGTAAGGCATAAGCCCCCCCTCTATTTTCTCGCAGTATTACCAACTCCTTACTCGAAAAAATCACCAAGGTTTTTGGTATAACCTAACCTAAAGTCTTAATGGTTTGCTCTTGTAAGGCATAAGCCTCCCCCCCCCTATTTTCTCGCAGTATTACCAACATCTTACTCGAAAAAATCACCAAGGTTTTTGGTATAACCTAACCTAAAGCAAGGAGCTGGCAACTTTGCTGGAGGCTTGCCTTACAGTGCATAAAGCAAGGTTGCCAACCTACTGGTACTTTTACCATGGCTTTTTACAAAAAAAAGAGAGAGGAGAGTGGGGGAAGAGTTAAACAACCGACAGGTTACCTACAGCTTTTTTGGTCTAACCTAACCTAAAGCAAGGAGCTGGCAACTTTGCTTGAGGCTTGCCTTACAGTGCATAAAGCAATTTTTGCCAACCTGCACACACTGGGCAAGGAGAGCCGGCACTGCCGTAAAAGAGAGAGAGATGGGTGGATGGCAACACTGCACGGGTTCAACGTCAGAAAGTGGAGCTCGGTGGAGCTCGCCTTAATGGTTTTCTCTTGTAAGGCATGAGCTCTATTTTCTCGCAGTGTTATTAATTCCTACCTACATTTTTTCTTACTTGGCAAGGGCTAGAGAGAGAGAAAAACCTATAGCTGGCAACGGCGGTGAGCGAATGCGCCATATCGTAATTTTCCAACTCCGACAATGTTTGTATATCGTGACCTTTGTAAACCTCTCTCTCTCGGGGGAACGATGTGCCACACACACACACGCACGCACGCGCGCGGGGCCAAAATTTTTGAATTTACGGCTGGAAAAAATGTTTTTCTATGACATGTTTTTGTTCGAGGCAAATTCGTAGGTAGATATTGTTAAATAAATATTAATATTGTAAATATATATATACTTATTGTATTTAGTTTTTCGGGTATCGAAAAGCGACTGTCATATTGTATTTGAAAAAAATATTACGCTTTTGCCTGTGGATATCTAGAAAAACGACAATTTTGTTCCCTCTCTCTGCATATGTTATCAACGTTGACACAATGACACAAATTCAACAATACGTAATCAAGTGCACACTACTGCTGACTACGATGTGTATTTTTCAGAATCTTTTTTCGTAATCAACTTTGTGACAAACAAATGAACGATCTGCGTGCAGAGGCGTGGGTTTGAAATTGGCTTTCTATATGCTTGGTGGCAGAGAAAAAATACAATGAATTTCCGGTTATTTATTTCATAGCCCTGATAGTCATTGCGTGCGTCACAGATTGCCATCTGCCGTAGGCCTTGGGACGACGGAAGTTATACTTCATGTTTTTTTAGTGACGCCAGTTAACAGCATAGGTAACAATGATGCGATGCAAAATAACGTGGCTAAAATGTGGAGAGAGAGAGAAAAGAGAGAATGTTCTAGAGAATTTGGTTTCTGGATTTCTATTGGTCCACGTTGCGTTGGCTAACATATCATTTTTAACGTTATTAGAAATCCGTATAAAAACTTAAAGCGTTGGTGCAGAAAGTTCTGTTTTATTTTCAACGTCAGTGAAGAGCATTTCCACAGAATTTCTAAAAGTAAGTAACTTTGTTTCTTAGCTTGCATGAGATGGCTTTGATTTATAAGTATGGCATTGCTTTTGTGGAAGAAAATATACTCACAAAAACATGCAAAAAGAGAAAGAATATAGAAGGTGTTTCATGTCTCTCTCTGCTTTTATATATTTGAAGCATGCATCTTGGTAGCTGGAATATTTTTTTTCTTCCGTGTGCCGTTGTTGGTAGGTAGGAAATATGTGTGCGGGGCATATTTCAAAAAAATAAATGTGTTAAATTGTTAGAGGAAGACGGGAAAAATGGAGGAGAGTTGCGTGTTTTTGATATCTAGTGGAAGTACTGATTGATTGATTGAGTTGGCGTTTTTTTAAGTCCACTTTATGCACAGTAAGGCTAATCTGGACTGGACCTACAGTTTCAAGAACCACTTATGCCCCCACCGGGTATCGAACTCTTGATTACAAGACAACAACATTATCGCTACGTCATCGCAGAGGCTAGTGGAAGTACTGATTGATTTGATGTTGTAAGTCCATTTTATGCACAGTAAGGCTAATCGGGACTGGACCTACAGTTTCAAGAACCACTTATGCGGGTATCGAACTCTTGATTACAAGGCTATCGCTGTGCTAACGCAGAAGCTAGTGGAAGTACTGATTGATTTGATGTTTTAAGTCTATTTTATGCACAGTAAGGCTAAATCGGGACTGGACCTACAGTTTCAAGAACCACTTGTGCGGGTATCGAACCCTTGAATACAAACCTACCGCTGCGCTATTGCAAACGCTAGTGGAAGTACATAGTTATTCGAATTTTATTTATTTAAAATATTTAGTTTTTTTTTTATGTACGCTTATTGATTTTAAACCTAAAATTAAATAAAATCCGGCAATTATATCCAATTATACTTATGGCTACAACGAGCATTCGCAAAAAAGTATGGCTTGAGATTTTTTTTGCTACGGAAACAAAATGGCTGACATGCCAAATATGAGCAGGCTATATAGATTTGAGAGAGAGATGGATGAAAAAAAAAAGTTAATTAAAATTTAATTTCATGATTGTAACACGGAACTTAATGTTTGATTTAGTTTATTTTACTTTACGTTTTGTACCTCTTGGCTAATTTGCGAAGATTAGGGATGAGTGATGAAATAGATATTCACAAACAACCAAGCCCGACCAGGATTCGAACCCGGGACTCTTGACATCGCAGCGCGATGTGCTAACCACTCGGCCACAGGGTCGGGCAAGTGCTGGTATATACATAGACCAAAGTTACATGGTTCTAGACCCCATAGGAGCCGAGAAAATCAATGTCTTGGAAAACGTCTTAAGACAAATATCTCAATCTTTAAGAAAGTCGACTTCCGGTATCTCAAGATGTTACTTCCGGTCTGTCAAGAAAATTTTCTTAAGACAAAAATCTTAAGACGTTTTCCAAGACATTGATTTTCTCGACTCCTAATTGAGCTAGGATGATGATTTTAGGTTTGTTGGATAGGATTCGACGAGAACTATTCGACTAGCAAATAAAATCGATTCCACCCCCTCGAAGTTTCGGAAATACAGACAATTTTTTTATTTTTTTGAGAAACTTGATTTGCAGGCTTAGTTTTTACCCTAATTCGAAAATTTTAATAGCATTCGATACAAAATTAGAAGTACTCTAGAACTTATTGGAGGGGTGATGACTACTGCCTGCTGTTTTCGAGTTATTTTGGATTAAAATTTCAAGATGTAATTTCTAAGATGTTTTGTAATTTATCAACTATGGGTTGTAGGAAAACGATTCTTGCTCTATCTGCTATCGCTCGACGAATACTATAAACATAAATAATGGTTATGGTTTGATTCTTTAAAATGGCGACCGGAAAATAACTATGTTTTTTTTTCTGAAATTATGATTTATACTTCATATGCCGAGAGGGCTGAGGGTTAGAAAAAAGATTGTTTGGTAGAATTATGCACACATAATATTTTTGTGTTTTCTATACACAAGCTTAATTATTTTTTTTTCTAATTATTTACAGGATTCATTAAGAAGCAAGAAGTAGCATATACATAAATACCACACTCACACCAAACCCAGCACTATTGTGAATTATTGCGCAGTATTTATTTTGTGGCACTCCACTATATATATAACATACCCCCACAAATATTTTCATTATAGCGAATTAGCCATCGAAGATTTTTTTATTGCACAGCATTTATTTTGTGGCACTCTACTATATATATAAAATAACATACCCCACAAATATTATTTTTTTCAACAAGATGCAATCTGAGAAAAGTTGCCCTGTGTGCAAAAGAAGCATATCAAGCCAACATTTTGCAAGACATTGTCGCACCTGCGTGCCAGGCAAGCGTGTGACCGCTACAAAACCATGTCCCAGGTGCGGTAAACATATTACGATTAATAATTTGAAGAGGCATATAACATCATGCAAAGTTGACGTCGGAGCACCTGTTCCACAACCGTCGACCAGCTCGACCAAGAGGAAAACAAAAGCCGACTCGCCACCATCCGCCAAACGCGTCAAACCTGTGGCGAAAGCGAACCAGTCTGCTTTCGAGCGTTTGTTAGAGGATTTTGTCATCACTTCGGAGGGCTCATGCGACGTGCGTAGTTTTTTGGAGGAGAAGCGAGCAAAGATAGTTTCCATCCTCGGCGATGCGCTTGCAACGCACTCTACCAAATTCTACGCATCGCTACGTTGCCAGTACAAGAAGCCGTCTGATGAAATTTACAGCTTCTGCCACAACACCAAGGCGAAGACGCTGCATCTGGCGGATGTCGTCAACCTCGAGGTCATCTACAACAAGTTTGCAGAGGAGCTGGTGACCAAACAAGAAGAACATCAAGCTAAGGGCTCGGGGGGTTCGCTGTGCGGCGAGCCTCACGAACTGTGCGTCAAACTTTGCAAGTTTGTGCCTCTCTCCGCCTCCAGCTACGTCCCCTTACCATCTACTATTGCGGCAAAGAAGGCCGTCCTGAACATTCAGAACAGTGACGCCAAGTGCTTCGTATGGTGTGTTCTGGCAGCATTACACCCAGTTGAGCCAAAAAATAATCCAAAACGCGTCACCCACTACCTACCCTACGAGCCAGAGCTGGAAGATGCGATGGCTGGGATCGACTACCCGGTGGAGGTCCCGGACATTCGAAAGTTCGAGGTCCGTACACACAACCCTCGGTTGGCCATCAACGTTTATGGCCTCACTGACAAAAATGTGGTGTACCCTATCCGGGTGAGCGACGTAGACGACGATGATGCTCGAGAAATTCATCTTCTGCTCATCAAGGACGAGACCCATCACCATTACACCCTCATTCGCTCGCTCTCTCGGTTGGTGTCGAGCCAACGGAGCAGTGATAGTCACCACGTCGAGGTGTGTCGCAGGTGCTTGTCTATATTTCATAATCGAGAACGGCAGGATTACCAGCGCATCAGAGGTCCCAACATCGCTGCAGAGAAGCTTGCTCGCCACAAACTTTATTGCAATGCCAACGAGCCTGGGGTGGCAGTCTTGCCCGAACCTGGCGACGTGGAGCGTCTCCGCATGCACGGTGCCATGGTGGAGCATCCCGCTATCATCATCGCGGATTTCGAAGCCTTCCTCAAACCCCTGTCCACTTGCGATCCCGACCCCGAAGTTTCTTCCACCACCCCTTACCAACTCCACGAGGCCTCGAGTTATGCCTACGTTGTGGTGCGACGAGACCAGCACATCGCCCCCGAGCCCTACGTGTACCGTGGTCCCGACGCAGCCAAACACTTCCTCGAGAGGATGGTTGTCGAGGCCAAAGAGATAGGGAAGGTACTGTTGACCCCCAAGTCTATGCTCCCACTGTCCCCCGACGATCAACATAGACACGACGAGGCTACCACTTGCCCTGTCTGCGACAAGAAGTATACCGCCAACAACCGTAAAGTCCAACAACACGATCACTTTAACGGTGGGTATGTTGGTCCTTGGTGCGACAGATGCAACCTCAATGCCCCGGACCCGCGATTTATTCCGATCTTCTTCCACAACGGCTCGGGGTACGACTTCCACCACCTCATCAAGCATCTTGGGTACGACAACGAGGGAATCAACATCCTGGCGCAGAACGAGGAGCGTTACATCAGTGTGAGCAAACGAGTGTCGATCCCAGGATCACGCTCTCCCGTCGAGCTTCGCTTCCTCGACTCCCTGAGGTTCCTCCCGGCCAGCCTCGATGCTCTCGCGGGGAAGCTTAGCGACGAGCAAATGCTCATCACCTCCGGAAACTTTCCGAACTTGGACGCCGGCCTCTTCAGGCGTAAGGGGGTCTATCCCTACGAATACGTCACAGACCCTTCCAAGTTCGCGGAGACGTCGCTACCTCCCCAGGCGAAGTTCTACAGTCAGCTGCGAGGCTCGGGCATCACCGACGAGGAATATCACCATGCCCAGTCCATGTGGCGCGAGCTGGGCTGTCGAACTCTCGGGGACTACCACGACGCCTACCTCAGACTTGATGTAACGCTTCTCGCCGACGTGTTCCAGACGTTCCGTGCAACTGCGAAGACCATCTACAAGCTGGACCCTGCCTACTTCTACAGTCTCCCCGGACTGGCGTGGTCGGCCATGCTTCTGGTGACGAGGATCGAGTTGGAGCTTCTTTCGGACGTGGACATGATGTTGTTTGTAGAACGTGCCGTGCGGGGTGGAATGGTCCAGGTGTCGCAGCGACACTCGCACGCCAACAATCAACACATGGCCACCGGCTACGACCCCTCACAACCGTCCAGCTACATCATGTACACGGACGTCAATAACCTCTACGGGCACTCCATGATGCAGTCACTCCCCTTTAGAGGCTTCGAGTGGGCTGACCCCTCCAACTTTGACGTCGAAGGTTTCGACGATTCAAAACATGGGTTCTTCGCAGAGGTTGATCTGCAATTCTCCGAGAAGCTGCATGATTTGTTCTGCGATCTACCCCCTGCACCCGAGTTCAAGTGTCCACCCGATTCCAACCAGAAGAAGCTCGTCATGGATTTCGAGCCCAAAGAGCGTTACGTCCTGCACTACCAGAATCTCCGGTGGTTGATGCAACAAGAAATCACGGTCCACGCAGTTCACCGCATCCTCAAGTTCGAGCATTCTCCGTGGCTGCGTCCATATATTGAAGTCAACACCAAACACCGCACCGCAGCCACGTCCGAGCTTGATAAGGATTTCTTCAAGCTCATGAACAATGCGGTGTTTGGCAAAACCATGGAGAATGTACGGAATCGTGTAGATGTGAGGCTAATATCAAGCAAAGCACAATGTCGCAGGCTCGTAGCAAACCCGTTATTCAAATCGAGGACCATTTATAATGAACAGCTTGCTCTGGTGCATATGAGGAAGAGCGAGGTGAAGCTCAACAAGCCAATTTATGTTGGTGCCTCAGTATTAGACCTGAGCAAGCTGCACATGTTTCAAACATATTATGGGATACTACGCCAGCACTATAACGACAATATCAGCCTACTCTACACGGACACGGACAGCTTGGTGTACCACGTTCGCACAGCCGACGCATACGGGGATATAGCCACAGTTCCATCTTTGGTTAACCTTTTCGACACCTCGGGCTATCCCCAGCCGAACAAGTACGATATCCTGGCCCGCAACAAAAAGGTGCCTGGCAAACTCAAAGACGAGAAGGACGGTGATGTAATTCTCGAGTTTGCAGGTCTTCGCGCCAAGGCCTATGCCATCAAAGCCGAGGGCAGCGTTACCAAGAAGGCCAAGGGTGTCGGCAGACAGGTGGTTCGGGAGCATCTCATATTCGAGGACTTTGTCGATTGCCTCAAGACCAGGTCGTCGGTTCTAAGAGCAGAACAGCGCAACCAGAGCGTCGACCATATCATCACCACAAACAAAGTTAGAAAAATTGCGCTGGATCCCGATGACGATAAGAGGTGCGTCCTCGAGTGTGGTATTCACACATTGCCGTGGGGGCACTATCGCTTAGCAGAAAGCAAAACCTGCGACATATGTCCATCTTCAACAGAAGATTCATAAAAACAAAACAAAACAAAAAAAAAAACACTTTGGCTGTCATTACAAAAAAAACTTTGACCGTATTCTTAAATAACCAGCATGCCTATGAATTTGTTCGGTTTCAAAAAACAGATCATTATGGAAACCATACCAGATCATGAAGTCTTACCTTCCGTGTTACCTAAACTCAACGGTCTGTTGATCATTCACCTCAACAGCATTTGGACGAAATTGGATGATGATGTGGGTAAGATTTTTTATGTTTTTAATAACAATTTACATTTTTACGAAATTCCGATCGACGGGAAACTTCGGATTACTGTGAATCCGGAAAACGCAGGCGAAATCAAAATTTCTACCGGCAAGAACATTTTTCGAATCAAGCACGACAAGATGCTTTCTAACATGGCGTACGATGTTTCAGCAGGAGATTATTTTTACATGGAACTCCTCGGAGATTATGACAAACTCATTCCTCTCTTCGTAGAATTACGAATCGTCTATCCTATTATAAATAACCGTTAACCAAAAATGCCTAACGACATTTTCGGCAACACCAAGCGTGTAGACCATGCAGAAGAGATTCTCATGTTGGACGTTCGTGTTAAGAAGTTGAGGACCGATTTGATCGCTTTGCAGGAGACCTTAAACAAAAGTTTAGAGTCGGAAATCGCTACGCTCCAAACGCAATGTCTCGACCCCATTTTGAAAATCGATTCCGAACTGAAAACGCTGATAAAAAATTACGTCGACGTACCTTCTTACGACAGCGTTCAAAATATACAGTTGAGCGTGGATTCGCTTCAAAATGATTTGGCCAAATTACAGCAATTTCAATCGAAAAATGAAGATTTGGAAAAATTGAAACTCGAAATCGAAGAACGAACTTCCGCAATCGAAAAGAATTTCTCTGAACTTCAAACCGTCGTGAACGATATAGATGCAGAACGCTTGCACGTCGTCGTTTCCAAATTACAAGAAGAATTCACCGGCACGTTGGAAGAAATTAAATCCAAGTTGCAGACTTTGGAAGATACCATGACGAACCTACCATCGTCTGACGAACTGCAGGTCATCGGTAAAAGCGTCGCGAACATAAAAATTCAACTGGAGGCTTATCAAGATTTCGAACACATTCAAACCACCATCGCTACGCTTCAGGCGTCTCTGGAGTTGATCAACGAAGAAATTAAAAATATTCACGCTGAAGCAAGTGCGTTGACGAGCATTCAGGACACGTTGAGCACGGTTCAGCAGAAGATCCAATATTTAGAAAATTTGAACGTCGAATCCAATCTCGCTCATTTTCATCACGTACTCGACAACATACAGGGTGACTTGGAATCGTTACGGACGAGCGTGCCTTCGAGCGAAGATTTGGAAAAATTGAAAACGGCGGTGACGGCACTACCCGATTCGAGCGACATCAAAAGTTCATTGAGCGATCTCGAGAGTAGGGTGGCCAATCTCCCCACCTCCAAAGAATTGCACGCTTTGAAAAGGAACATATCTCGAATGCTGAAACGACTGGAAACGGAAACGGCGAACGTGGAACAGATTCGAGATGAACTTGCTTCGCTGGTGTCGACGCTGCCCACTTCGCAGAGCGTCGCCGATCTTCACACGCAGTTTACAGAGATGCGAATCATCGTGAACGATCTTACCGAGAAGAGCTCGAAATTGAATCAAGTCGAGAACCTTCAGAACATTGTCGTCAACATCAGAGATCAAGTTGGAGTGCTGGAATCCACGCAGGAATCGACGCTGGCCTCTTTCGGTGCCAAGTTGCAAGAACTCAACGAAAGCTACAAGCAGTTGAACGTGGAAGTGAAAATCAAACCGTCGTTTTCTGTCGTAACGGATACCATAGTCGAACATTTGTTGCCCGTACAAAACACACTGGGTCAGCTTCACAGCAACCTCGTTAGCGTCGATACTAAATTCGCCAAACTGCATTCTCTGCAAGCCATCGAAATCAACAGCGTACCCAATCAGCAGAGAATCTCCACGTTCGTCGAAGGTAACAAACTGTACATGCTGCATCCTTATCATCCGTACTACAAGTTTCTCCTCGATGGCACGATTCAGATAAACGAATTTTCGTACTGGTCTCACGGCAGAAAAGCTAGCGTCCCCACCATGACTTTGATATCGAATTGTGGCGTCCAGAAAGCAGGAAACATTCCTCTGGCACGTTGGAACGAAACGCGCAACGTATATGAAATACACGAAGACGAAGATCTTACCGTTTTCGACGTGAGTGCCGGCGATAAGCTGATCGTTCAAAACACGAGCGAAGTGCCACCCTCTATGAATCCCATCACGCTGGTGCTTCTCTTCAAACGTAATCTCTAAAATAATAAAATGTCTAGGCAAGCCATCGTCGAAGAATTGCATAAACCTGCACGCCGCAACTACGAACGTTTGGCGGTGGTAACCAAGGGCATCGACGACCTCTGGGAAAGCGACCTCGTGGAAATGAGTAGCGGCAAGTTGAAAAACGTACATAAATTGAACAAGGGCAACAAGTACCTCCTCACCGTCATAGACACGTTTTCGAAATTCGCGTGGGCTCTACCTTTGAAGGCTAAAACAGGAACATGCGTCACGGAAGCATTCAAGACAATTTTTCGCGAAAGCGGCGGCAGACGACCCCGGTTTCTGCACACGGACAAGGGGAAGGAATTTTACAACGCCGTATTCCAAAAGTTTATTCGGAAACACGACGTTCGACATTATTCGACCTTCAGTCACATCAAAGCCAGCATCGTGGAAAGATTCAATCGAACCTTGAAAACACACATGTGGAAACGATTCACGCTTCGGGGAAATTACAAATGGGTCGACATCCTGCCGGAACTCGTCGACACCTATAATGATACGGTACACAGAACGATAGGCATGAAGCCAGTTGACGTTACCAAGTCTGACGAGCAGCGTTTAATTTCTACCGTTTACTGTCCAAAGTACACACCCACAACAAAAAAAGCCAAATACAAAATTGGAGACCAGGTGAGGATCAGCAAATTGAAGCGAACGTTCGACAGGGGATTCACAAAAAATTGGAGCACGGAACTCTTTACGGTGGTTCGAGTTTTACCCGGAAACCGACACACGAATATAAAAAAAGATAGTAGCGGCGAGATTTTGAAAGGAAGATTTTACGAAGAGGAACTCTCTAAAACGAAACACCCCGACACGTACCTCATCGAGAAAGTATTGCGTAGGAAAGGTGAAAAACTGTTTGTCAAATGGCTGGGACTTCCGGAAAAGAGTTGGATCGACGCGAACGAAGTGATCTTGTAAGTACGTGGAACGTGGTGAAGCGTCTACCGGATCCGGAAAGTCAAACGAAGAAAAAAAACGGTGAGTTGCTTCCCGACAGCATCCGCTGTCTGATCGTAGGACCTTCGGGGTGTGGGAAAACGACACTGCTCGTGGACAATTTTCTCCTCGCACCGAATTGGTTAGATTGGAAGAACAGACACCTGTACGTGTTCTCGAAAAGTTTGGAGCAATCCAAATACCAGAAACTGATGAAACTGTACGATGGTCTGGACATTGCAACGTTCGCCTCGGAAATAAAACCACTCGACGATTGTCGTGAAAATTCAGTCGTTGTGTTCGACGACGCCATCCTGGAAAATCAAAATGAAATTCGCAACTTTTTCACGCAAGGTCGTCACAAAGGAATGGATTGCTTCTACCTAGCTCAAACGTTTTCCAAAATTCCAAAACAGTTAGTACGCGACAACGCTAATTTCATATGTTTGTTTCGTCAAGATCACACCAACCTCAAGCACGCGTACGATGACTACGTAGGCGGAGACATGAACTACAATCAATTTTCGGAACGCTGCTGCTCTACTTGCTGGAACGGTGACGATTTCGGATTCGCTACGATCGACATGACGAGGAAACCCAACGACGGAAAATACAGAAACAAAATCAACGACTTTCTAAACGTTGCAACGTTGTGAGAAACGACGTGTATAAATAACGTCATGACGAAACGAAAAATCGAAGACGAAAATCTCGAGTTGCGAAAATACCTCGTGAAGCGATTCAAAGGTTGGAAATCCGAGAATCGCGGATTCTACGAAGAGAAGAAACGTCAGGATCAACCTGTGATCGATGCCATCAGCGGTCTAGGTAAAGAAATTAAAAGTGTCACGGAACAAAATAAAAATTTGATCAACGAACTCGTACCGCTCGCAGCTAAAAGTTACGCCGTACCCACGCCCATTTCGAGCATTCCTTCGACGCCGTTCGAACTGAAGGATGCACCGGCACGACGTCGAGCTATAGGTAGCACGTCGTCGTCTTCGGATAAAATCGAGTTGGGACCTTTGGCACGAGACTACCTGAGCACGGGAAAATTCGACAAGGATGAAGTGTTCGGATTGTATCCCAGCATGGAAACCAGCGAAGGCGGCGGTGTGGTGTGGAAGATTGGGAAATCGAAGGTGACCTTCGAAGGCAACGACATTAAAGTCAATTTAGGCGACAAGGATAGTTGGAACAGGTATCCGGGTACGGTGGGACTGTGGGAACTCGTCGCCAAAAAGCAGCCGAAAGATTACACCGACGAAGATTACCAAAGTTACAAGGAAATTCTGATCAGGACGGATGCCTTGTACCAGAACAACGACGCCTCGCAGAATAGGGTGAAATCGAGCAGCGGCGAGAAGTACAGGAATCTCATCAAACCGATTTGGAACCAGGTCAAAACAGGCAGCGGCGTTAAACGCTACAACACGTTACCCAAAGAATTCGTTTGGGTGGACGACGTTAGGAAACTCGTGGACCGATTGTTGGTGATAGCCGGCGAAGAGAATGCAGGCAACCGTAATTTCTACAACGAGAAGGTTGGCATCGTGGACATGATCAGCACGAAACTTTCCAACTTCATCGTGAACGACGACAAGGGCATAGGTTACCTCATCAAAATCATCAACACGCTGCCTCCGAAATTTTGGAACGTGGCCGAAGGAAAGGGGCTCGTGAACGACATCATCAACAAGTTACCTTTCGAGATGCATCTACCTGGCTACCAGTACTGCGGACCGGGTACCAAACTCGAGAAAAGATTGGAGAGAGGAGACAAGGGTGTGAATCCGTTGGACGCGGCATGCAAAGATCACGACATCGCCTACAACACCACGCAGACGGATCTGGACGCACGTCACGAAGCAGACAGAAAGTTAGAGCATGCAGCTTTCGAAAGGTTCGTGAGCAGAGACGCATCGCTGGGTGAACGGGTCGCCGCACTGGGTACCACCATCGCCATGAACACGAAACAAAAATTGGGGTGGGGTATATAAATAACATACAGTGAAAAAAAACAACATGGCTTGCATAACTGATTTGCCGCACGAACTACTATCTAAAATATTCAAAAAGGTAGTTAACGGAGATGTTAATAAACTTGTGATCGTAGCTAAAACAACGCCAGCATTTCGCACCCCTTGTGAAATGGTTCTCAAGGACCGTCTTCGGGAGATCAGTGGAATGAGGTGTGGTGATCTCGACACTCTTCTGTCGGCCGCGGGGGAGAAATTGGACGAGAGGTTGGACGAACTGTACGAAGCGAGGCAGGGGAGAAGACGGGACACCGATGATTGGAGAAAATCTAAGCAGGAGACGGAAGAAATCATCACGCACATCATCGCGTTTTCGGAAGCACGAACTTTCTTCCTCTGTTAAAAAAATATTCGATACAAAAAAATCTCGTGAAAAAAAAATAATCTTCGGTATATATAAATAACACACATCGTGAATAAATTAAATTTCTCTCTAACACTCTGAAATTTTTCTTCGATATGACGACTGAAAAAATGAGTGATCTCCAAGCATTAAAACAAATGCTAAATTTGTCAGTCGAGTATGTAAAAATTCAGGAATTGGAAGTCGACAAACCTTACACGATAACTTCCGGTTCAATCGTTTCTACCCAGTATGGTCCCAAGGTACGCCTGTTGCTCAACGCACAATACAGTCTATTTTTACCAGATCGATACGCTAACATGTTATCCGACGAGAAGCTATCTATTTTAATCGAGAACAAAACTCGAATCGTGTACAAGGGGACAAAGGAACTTCTTGGTAAGAAAACAAAGCACGTAATAGAATTTGTGTAGCGACTGCGAGGCCATGAAAATATATAAATAACATACCGTGAAAAAAAACTACACGAGAAAAAATCTCAGAATATATATATAAATAACATACCGTGAAAATAACACATAGAGCATCAACATGAAGCCCAAGGGTGTCGTGTACCAGATACCATATTCGAATCTAAAAAATCTAGGTGCCCTCGATGGGTTACTCACCAAGAAACAACGCGGGAAGAAACGTTCTTGCTTGTCGAAAGGACACGGAATGAAATTGCTGCTCAGCACACCTCAATTGAGACGCTTGCAGCGTTCGCGGAAACAGCAAAAGATCGGAGGTTTCATATTCAGCATCCCGGCCATCCTGGCAGCATTGGGGGCCGTTGGAAGTTTGGCTGGCGGAAGTGCCGCCATCGCGAAAACCGTCATCGACTCGAAGAAGAACAAAGCGGAATTGGAAGAACAGAAACGTCACAACCTGGTCATGGAGAAGAAGGGGAAAGGTGTGACCAAAAAGCAAAAAAGCAACCTCGATGCTTTGAAGAAATATAAAGAAAAGAAAAAGCCCTGTCCAACTTCGATATTGAATCTCTAATCGAACCGTTGGGAATAAGGAACTTCAGGGGTGTTTTCATGTCCGATTCTCTACCCTCTGCTGTGAAGAAAAAGGAGTATGGCGTGGTCAACCTGGACAGTTACAAAAATCCTGGTACACATTGGATATGCTATCTCAAAATTAACGATAACAATGCGTTTGTTTTCGATTCGTTCGGTGGCACACCGCCTGCCAGGTTGGTGAAGTATCTCAGTGTTGCCAACCTCTACTACAATGACAAACGCATCCAGGGTTTCACCGATGTTAACTGCGGCCACCTATGCCTTTCCGTTCTCGCATACATGTCTAAAATAAATAACCCGTCGGTGGAACATTTTCAGAAAGCATTGTGGTACCTAAAACACCATGGGAGTGTTCCATCTCACCAGCGAGACTTCGGTCTTGAAACTCACGCTGCACGACGACATCGTCTATCCTAAATCCGTGGCTCTGCGTGCATTCTACAGCATGTACCTCATACCTAACGTCACGCAGCACAACAACAAAATTAGCGTCGGAAGCGAACACATCGTCGTCACTCCAGGCCAATACAATCTTTCCACTTTGCAAGCTCAGTTACCCAAAGGCACGTACCTTTATCAAAATTCGGTCACTCACAGAGGGGAAATCCTATCCGCGACGGAGACCGTGGACCTGGGCACCATGGGAGAACTTTTAGGTTTCGAGAACAACACCAAACTCGAAGCTGGCATCAAGCACACGGCAACCAACATTCCTAAATTCTTGGCCATAGAGACTCTGAACGTACACTGCAACGTGGCCGAAGGCATGATCACGAAATCTTCGGACGGATTATTAGGAAGTCACAAGCAGACGGGAATCATAGCCACGTTCAAACCAAGTTCCGAGTTCATGGAACCGATCATCTACACGCCCTCTTCGCCGATCTATTTTCCAGTATGTCGCAACCGCATAGACGACATAGAGTTGGTGGTGACGAACGAGAAAGGAGACGTGGTGGATTTCGCAGGTGCCACTACGACGGCCATCGTGGAGATCAACGTATAATAAATAACCATACATGTAAAATGGAGCAAATCGAAAGTTACGAATTGCAATCTTTCCCTCCCAACCGTCGCACGTTCGCCAATCTGAACGAGGCGAACAGGGAGATCGAATACGACGTGGACGTAGGCGACGGGTTCATTCATCCTCACAGAGCGGACCTCTACCTTCAATTCGACGTGGTGAAGAAGGAAAGCGGAGACGCGTTTCCCGCAGCAGCAAACTTGATACTCGTGGACAACTTCGTGCCTCACCTGTTCTCGCAGGTGGAGGTGAGGAAACACAACACCGTCATCGACAGAATAGATTATCCAGGCATCACGTCGACGGCAGTGGGAACGTTGAAATTATCCAAAACGGACGCAGCGTACTATCAAGCCGGGGTGTTCGAAGCCGGAACCAAAATATCGACGACAAGTCACACGGTGCTCTTTCCCATGCGTCTGCTGCCTGGTTTCTTCTCGGACTACAAGGAGATCATGTGGAAGGGGGGATTGCGCGTCACGTTTCGAAGAGCGGCCAACGACAACGACGCACTGATGCGATACGCTACTTTGGGTCCGGACGGCACCACGCCGATAGCCAACACTTTACCCGAAGCGGCCAAGTGCGTCATCCGGAGCATGGAATTGAGAATGCCGGTGGTGGAATACGAAACGAACTACGCCCTCAAGTACAAAGCGGAGATCTTGAAAAGTCCGCAGGTGCCGATTCATTTTCACGGTTACCAGTGCGTGCAGAAGATGGCGTCGGGAAGTCACATGGAATTCGACGTGACGACGCAATTCAACAACATACAGTTCGACATGCCAGATTTCGTCGTGGTGCTCTTTCAGACCGGGCGCGATAACAACCAGGAGAAAGATTCCAGCAAATTCGACGACTGCAAGATCAAGAACGTTTATCTCAAGAATGGACGCAACGAAGTGTTCCCGCGCGAGAATTACAACCTCGACATGACCAAAAACGATTACCTCAAACTTTACGAAGCTTACACGGCTTACAAGCGCGTGACCGAGGGAAGCGTGGACGTGTACTACGCGCCCAGCGAATTCAAAGCACGCAGACCCATGTTCGTCATCAACACATCTAAGAGGAAGCAGGTGGTGGTCAACGATCGAACCAACATCAAGGTCGTCTGCGAGTTCCACGATGCCTTGCCCGAGGATACCCTATGCAGTGTCATCCTGATTGCAGAGAAGTCCTTCGCCTACGACGTGAAGAACGAGAGGGTCACAGAGCAGTTTTAACAGGTTTTTAACATCTATTTTCTTGCACAATAAGAAATTTTTGTAATAGCACAATCAGTTACAATGGCACAGTACGAATTTCACTAGTTCAGATCAGTTACAATATCAATTTCATCAATTATCAGTTACATCACTATAACGCGAGACAATCAGAAATTTGCACAAAATTTGTTGTTGTTTTTACACGTGAAAATTAACAATAAAATTTTTTTTTTTATCGTTTCAGATGCTGTCGAAACATCAAAAACACATACACACACACTAGAAAAAAAGCATGCAACCTTATTTGTAACACACACACATACATTCTCCATCTTCATCAAGAAAATATTATAATAAACATAATTATTTTTATCTATATCTCACAATAAAACTCTATATCCAAAAATATCACAACATCAAATAACACTAGAGTCGTTAGTACACGTTGCATGCATTACGGAGGTCCTCTGTAGAGTTTCATGGAAGTTTGAGAGAAAAAAAAAACACGTGAAACTCTATAGAGGTGCGGTAATCTATAACCGCAGCCGTTAGAGAACTTTTACTTTTTTGGTTGGGCACCACGCACCCTGGCGAGGTTATAGGGGCCAGGGATCCTAAAAAACAATTATTATTATTTGCTTGCTTGCGTCACAATACAGGCGCGCGCGCGCGTGCGTGCGTGTGTGTGTGTGTGTGGCACATCGTTCCCCCGAGAGAGAGAGGTTTACAAAGGTCACGATATACAAACATTGTCGGAGTTGGAAAATTACGATATGGCGCATTCGCTCACCGCCGTTGCCAGCTATAGGTTTTTCTCTCTCTCTAGCCCTTGCCAAGTAAGAAAAAATGTAGGTAGGAATTAATAACACTGCGAGAAAATAGAGCTCATGCCTTAATGGTTTTCTCTTGTAAGGCATGAGCTCCACCGAGCTCCACTTTCTGACGTTGAACCCGTGCAGTGTTGCCATCCACCCATCTCTCTCTCTTTTACGGCAGTGCCGGCTCTCCTTGCCCAGTGTGTGCAGGTTGGCAAAAATTGCTTTATGCACTGTAAGGCAAGCCTCAAGCAAAGTTGCCAGCTCCTTGCTTTAGGTTAGGTTAGAAAAAAAAGCTGTAGGTAGGCTGTCGGTTGTTTAACTCTTCCCCCACTCACCTCTCTCTTTTTTTGTAAAAAGCCATGGTAAAAGTACCAGTAGGTTGGCAACCTTACTTTATGCACTGTAAGGCAAGCCTCCAGCAAAGTTGCCAGCTCCTTGCTTTAGGTTAGGTTAGACCAAAAAAGCTGTAGGTAACCTGTCGGTTGTTTAACTCTTCCCCCACTCTCCTCTCTCTTTTTTTTGTAAAAAGCCATGGTAAAAGTACCAGTAGGTTGGCAACCTTGCTTTATGCACTGTAAGGCAAGCCTCCAGCAAAGTTGCCAGCTCCTTGCTTTAGGTTAGGTTATACCAAAAACCTTGGTGATTTTTTCGAGTAAGATGTTGGTAATACTGCGAGAAAATAGGGGGGGGGGCTTATGCCTTACAAGAGCAAACCATTAAGGCTTTAGGTTAGGTTAGACCAAAAACCTCGGTGATTTTTTCGAGTAAGGAGTTGGTAATACTGCGAGAAAATAGAGGGGGGGCTTATGCCTTACAAGAGCAAACCATTAAGGCATTAGGTTAGGTTAGACCAAAAACCTTGGTGATTTTTTCGAGTAAGGAGTTGGCAACACTGCGCCATCAAGTGGTGATTTTGCCTTACGAGAGAAATCCATTAAGGCGATCTCCACTTGATGACGTTCAACCGGGGACACTGTACTACTAGTGACAGTGTTGAAAGTTAGTTAGTTACAACTATGTTAGTAATAAAGTAACCAACGAAGTTTTGATTGTTTCCTTGCAGTGCATATTTTGACATCACGCTGATCATTTTCTTCTGAGGACCATGGTAAGGTGTGCTAAGGAAAGACTGACAGCCAAGGCGGAGCAGAAAATGGCGAATGATTCACAGAGGAAGCATCTGAAATCCTTCACACACTGCCACATTGCGAAAATCCGTTCGCCCAGAATTTCGTCACATTTCCAGCTCTCTGTCAGCGTACTTCCGTTTCCGTGGTTGACCCTGACAAATACACACCACCCACTACTTCGAGGTAACCGTATCTATCTCCTCTGCAGACACCAAATATCATTAACTCAATATTTGAAGTTCTCTGCTTCGAAGTATTCCACCTTTAACGTTGGCAACTTTTCACTCAACCTGGTAAAACTTGTAGTTCAATTTCCTTCTTCCAATTCCGGACAAAATGGAAAAGTACACAACGAAACTGTTGAACATTAAGAAAGGCTATGCATGTTTATTAAGTTCCCAGAGTGCAAAGTTAATTGGAACTGGTCAAAACAAAAAAATAGCATTATTATGAAAGCTGAGGGACATCTCGCACAAAACACATCAAAAATACGATTTCGTCAGTTGGCTTTCAGAATTGAAATTACAATATTACTTTTTCACATCGAATTCACACAAATTATCACACAAGTGAAACATTCTTCATATTTTATTTACAAATAAAAACAAGTTGATACGGGTCTACATCAAAGATAAACAGTACAATTTAAGGAGCAATGTCGGGTAAATGTAAGGATGTTTTCACTTCCTTATTCTATTCTAAGAATTTAGTAATTAATGTATAATGGATCTGAGAATCAAGGAGCAAGCTGACCCTAGGTCCTAGAATAAGGGAGCTAGCTGATCCTGGGTGCTAAAATCAGGCAGCTAGCTAATCCTGGGTGCTAAAATCAGGCAGCTAGCTAATCCTGGGCTCGAGAATCATAGAACTATTTGATCCTGAGCCTTATAATCAGAGAGCTATTTGATCTTGTGTCCTATAATCCGGAAGGTATTTGATCTTGGGTGTAGATCAGGGAGCTAGCTGACTCTGGGACGGAGAACCAGGGAGTTAGCTGAACCTGGTTCCGAGAATCGGGGAGCTATTTGGCCCTGGGTCCTTGAATCAGGGAGCTATTTGGCCCTGGGTCCTTGAATCAGGGAGCTATTTGGCCCTGGGTCCTTGAATCAGGGAGCTATTTGACCCTGGGTCCTTGAATCAGGGAGCTATTTGGCCCTGGGTCCTTGAATCAGGGAGCTATTTGGTCCTGGGTCCTTGAATCAGGGAGCTATTTGGCCCTGGGTCCTTGAATCAGGGAGCTATTTGGCCCTGGGTCCTTGAATCAGGGAGCTATTTGGCCCTGGGTCCTTGAATCAGGGAGCTATTTGACCCTGGGTCCTTGAATCAGGGAGCTATTTGACCCTGGGTCCTTGAATCAGGGAGCTATTTGACCCTGGGTCCTTGAATCAGGGAGCTAGCTAATTCTAGTTCATAGAATCAGACAGCTGATCGTCGGTCCTAGAAACAAGGAGCTAGCTGATCATGGGTCCTAAAGTCAAGAAGCTAGCTGGTCCTGGGTTCGAGAATCCAGGAGTTAGCCGATTGTGGGTCCGAGAATCAGGGAGTTAGCCGATTGTGGATCCGAGAATCAGGGAGTTAGCCGATTGTGGGTCCGAGAATCAGGGAGTTAGCCGATTGTGGGTCCGAGAATCAGGGAGTTAGCCGATTGTGGGTCCGAGAATCAGGGAGTTAGCCGATTGTGGGTCCGAGAATCAGGGAGTTAGCCGATTGTGGGTCCGAGAATCAGGGAGTTAGCTGATTGTGGGTCCGAGAATCAGGGAGTTAGCTGATTGTGGGTCCGAGAATCTTGTGAGTTAGCTGTTCCTGGGTCCTAGTATCAGGCAGATAGCTCATTCTGGCAACGAGAATCATGGGCCTAAGAATCAGATAGCTACATGATCATTCTCGGTAGTCGATCCTTTATTTGAACGTTCATCCGCAACATGAAAGAATCCCCAGGTACGAGCACCACTCCACCGCAACATTGGAAGTCATTGCACCCACCAGACTGCCCAGTGTTTACAGTACAATATTGCAAAACACGAGCCATCGGCAGCGCCTCCACCTCGGTGTACGAATGCCATCATGGCGAGCGATTCATCCAAATTCGTGAAGCCACGCCTGGGGGAACGTGAAGTTTCGCGAACAGGCCGAAGACCGCAGGGTGCAGCATCCGGTCGTATACATTTCAAAGATCATTGCACCCACACACACAAAAAAAATCCTGGGTGAGCAACGTGAGAGCATTCAAAGGTTGCGACTCTGGGGGGCGGCCGGTCACATTCAACATTCGTCAGTGAATTCTGCGTGCATTTCCAGATACCATAATAACAGGGAGAGCAAGTTCCAAGACATGGCGAAAATCTTTCAACCACAACCCTTCGTTTTTGCACAAGTAATTTAGTACTGTTTACTGCTGCAAGGTCATAATTTATTATTATTTTCTCTATTGTGGAGAGAAAAAGTTATAGGTCACGATTTGTTACCCGGCTTAGTACGTGCTCTGTGCTTTCCTTTCGAGCTAATAAAAATGACTGACTATTGACCTGTTGCTTTATGCACATAGGTTAACCAGTAAGGCAGTAATAATGGTTAACATTTCATGCAAAAAAAACTACAATACGTCTTGCCTTGTTTAGAACTAGCAGTAAAAAAAATAACCATGCATAAATTGTATTATTTCTATGTCCGAATTAGACACAAACGTACTGGTGTACGATTTTATTTTTTTGCTTCATCACACAGGGCAACGGAAGTCTTGAACGCTCAAACACTTATTATTATTATTATTATTATTATTATAATACTGTGCCTTATGCCAAAACAGCAAAAATTAAGCTCTTATAAACAAAAGGACGGAAATCAGAGATGCTTTCCATCTCAAGATTCAATAAGTTTGTAACGACTCATTCAGTTAAAAAGTTGCATAATTATCACCCAAACATCCCCATTTTACGAATTGGTTATAAACTTTCAACAAGAGACTGGGCTATATTGATCCCGCTTAGGGCAATTCATATTTAATTAGGTTATTTTACATTCTCTTTCTATTTCTATTAACCGCCAAGGTCTGAAATAACGAAGTACACACACACAATGGCAAATTCATTCATTCTCTACAATTTGAACCTTTGTGAAGGCTCAGGACATGGGTGTGGACATATGTTGGAAGGAACGGGGAAAAGAGGATAACAGAAGTAGAAATAAATACATTTAGATATACAGAGAGAAGAAAAAAGGAGATGAGAGAGATGGAAAAGAAAGAGAAAGAAAAAGAGAGAGAGAGCGAGGTGAGAGAAAGAGAAGAGTGATAAATATGGAAAAGAGGGATGAGATATAGAAAAAAAGAGAGATAGGAGATGATTTAATTGTTGTTTTAAGTCCACTTTATGCACAGAAAGGCTAATCGGGACTGGACCTACAGTTTAAAGTGAGATCCGAACCACTATGTGCCTCCAACGGGTATGGAACCCGGCACCTCTTGATTACAAGGCGACATCTGGGAGGCCCTAAGAGATGGGAGATGAGAAAGAGAGAGATAAGGAATATGGAAATAAAAGAGATTGTCGGTGAAAAATATGAGAGAGAGGGGGAGACATAGAGATGAGAAGAGAGAGATCTCCCTTTCTTTCCAATAATATCACTAGCAGTAAGTTTAATATTATCTTCCAGAATCTGTAATTTTGAGCTTTTATATAGCATATGGTCTTCTCTTCAATTACATTCGAAGAACGCGGGCCACTTGCCGCTACAGCATTTCTTATCGCTTTTGTGAAACAGCTATGCAATAATTTCTCAAATATCTGAAGATGAGATTATACGACATTGGACCTTTTCTACTTTAAAACAAGTTGCGTTCAAGAATCACAATAATGCCCGAATATAAACTAACTCTATTTTCCAAGCTAGCATAACTTTTCTGCGCTATTTTACGTCACAGAAGAACCAATCAGTATTTTGATCAATAATGCTTCTGAAGGTATAGAGGAAAGGAGAGGAGAAAGAAGAGATGAGAAAGGAAAGAGATCCAGGAAAAAGTAAAAAAGGGAGACGCGATAAGGATAAATAAATCTAGAATCACACTTACCTCTCGGTCGTAGGATCTGCGCAGTTAAGTGGGTACTTAAGCTCGATGATCTCTCCGTTCTTCTCCTTAAGTGGTCCATGATTCTCCATGTAGAACTGCACAAGTTCTGACAGTGTTGCAAACTTCTCCCCGCCGTACAGGTCATAGAAGTCGCCTGTGTTCTGGATCTTAATATGCGTGACACCTCCATTTCGCCTGCGGAGAAAGGGAACATAAGAAATATTAGGAACGTGCGTATTTCAAAGTGTTCAAGGGATTGAGCACATTTTCTATATTATATCCTGCACGGTAAGCAACCCAGTTAACTCTTGCGTGTTTCCAGGATGCATGTACAGTGGTGGAAAAAAGTTCTTCCCCATAAGACTTTAATGGCAGTAAATAATGCCGGAAGAGTAGGCAACACACATTGCACCATTAGGTGATCGGGTGATTCTGTCTGTCTCAAGAGCAACTCGTCTTTCATGCAATAGCCAACAGACACAGGAAAGGTGGGAATGTCACGTGACTTGTCAGGTGGAATGTTGTTCGTCAGAAAATCGCCTTTTCTCAAGACAGGTCGCAGAACCGACAAGAGCTACACGTTATATCTCCGAAAATGATTCCCCTAGAAACGTTGAACGAAACGCTAAAACAATTCTTGCCTTAATTACTGTATGTGCCGCAGTAGCACAGTCGTTAGGGCGTTTTATTACCATGTGAGAGATCTGGGTTCGATCCCCGACGGGGGATAATCGGGATTTTGTCCACCTGTCCAAACTGCTTCGGTGCCCACCCAGCGTCGTATAAAGTGGGTACCTGGAGGAAACTCTGGGGAAGGGGGGGTAAGGCGGCCAGGGGCGTGGTGCTGATCACATCATTCCCACCTTCGGCCTGATGAAGAAAGCGTGGGGCCCTGACTCCTCTAACTCCACACCCCCTACACGCCTTCATGGCTTGGTGCAAAGCACAAGGTAGGACTTTGCATTTTAATTTACTATACATCCCAATTTTGTCGTAACAAAACTTCCCAATCTCTACGTGGGCTTTCTTCCAAGTTCCGTAGGGATGTGAATAGGCTCCAATATTTCTTGACACAATTCATACATGTTACATTTCCTTATAAGAACAACAGCCGATATATTGTGTGTGCGTGTGTGTAGGGGGGGGGGGTATAATCCAAACATGTGAGGTGATCCTTTTACCACTACTCCATTCTCAGAAATAAATCGCAATTCCACGCACTGAATATGCAGCACTTTCTACATCTTAGCATGCAAATGTCTACATAGTAGCAAAGTAATATGTGGAAAGAGAAAAATTAACGATTTGTAACGGCACTCTGGAATTTTTTAGTTTATTTTTTTTCAATTTGAACTGACATTCATAACATTCATTAACAATCCCAATATTGACAAAAGAATAGCTTAGTCGTTCTGCTACTTTCAATTCTTCATTATCGTAGTCACAGTAACTCTCTCCTCTCTCTCTCTCTCTCTCTCTCTCTCTCTCTCATCCTTCCCGATGGCGCTGTAGTAGAGTCGCCGCCTTGTAATCAACGAGTCCCCGGTTTGATGTTCGATACCCGGTGGAGACACAGTGGTTAGGATCCCACTTTAAACTGTAGATGCAGTCTCGATTAGCCTTTGTGTGCATAAAGTGGACTTAAAATACCAAATGAAAATAAAAATAAAAATCACCGTAACTCTCTACAAAGCCAGAGGATCCATTTTTGAAACCTGTTGAGGCTTAGATGTAGCATTGCATTCGTATCATTACTCATCATCTTCATCGTCGCGATTATCGCAAGAGGTAAAAATGCGTCACAAAATAACCCAAACAGAAGCTTGGAATCAATCTGAATATTGGTTACGTTGGATACGTGGTAGAACTGTTTTAAATATCACTTCCTGTGATGTAATAGGGTTTTTGATTAGAGACCATTTGTATAATACATATCGTTGTTGCGAACAATAAGTAGTTTCACGTTCACCACACTCTTCGATTGTTTAGAAATCGTAAGGAAGAAGGATCTCCAAATTTCCGCTTTCACATGCCAATGAAACTTTAAAATAAGTTCAGTGTAGGTCACAAAAGAGATTTACATATTGTTATGAAATCTCTTAAACACCACGAAATCTAATTCCAATAGAATACGATACTACTCCTTACGTTCCTGTAAATGTTCACCATTAGTCTGGCGAAAAAATGTAACGAAGATTTCAGTGTTTCCTTGAGGAAAGATAAGGCGCCTGCTTGTAGCAAGCAAGCCTAACTGCTTCGATCAGTGACCTTCACTGCCAGAGTAGAGTGACTCACTCACAGCTGGCCTTCCCTCGTTCCAGTGTGCGTATAAAACAGGTATTTTATTTCGTTCGTTCCAATCCACAGTTATATCAAGCTAACATTCTAATATTTTCGTAAAATATGTAGTAAACAAGTTGTATACGCTTCCAGAGTGTTGTTGCCTGCTATTTACACGCGGGAGATGGGGGTGTTTTAAACATTTCTGAACCCAATGGTCGAGCACGAAGGAAAAGTCGTGTAAGCATTGGAGGTAATAACAAGGTAATAGAAGTTGAAGGAAATGCTGGAATAAATTATATCAGAAATTGAGTAAAAACAGTTTCCATCACACACAGGGCTCTCAGATCACTCTTCAGCGGAAAGTAGGACAAATTGTCTCAAAATGTTGGACGCGAACGTATTTGCAGTAAATATAATAGGTTACTAGGACATCTTAGCATATAACAAGAATATGACACATCTTCAGCTCAAAAATTAATGTTGAAGTGAACGGTTGAGTTCAAATTCCTCAACTGCTAATTAATAGCACGGCTGTATGTGACTTCAACTTGTGTATGTAAGACAGAACGTTTTTCGTCGATGTGGGGCCAGGAAGAGAAAACAATCCATGAATTCGGGAAGGAAAAAATTCACAATTTCGTAAACAAAGTCTGGAAGTTCTTGTTTATTAATATGTAAAAAACCACTATACATTGGGAAAAAACAGAATTGTGTGCCTTATTTCTCCAATAAGGAGAATAATTACTTGTTACTTCGAACAAATTACCGACACTTATATCGATAAAACTTCACAAAGTAAGCACTTTTATACATATATCCGGACTTTTCCGGATCTAGAAAATCGTGAAGTAATTTCTGAGCTGGGATTGTAATTGCTTTTCCGAACATCCAGTAGCAACCATGCTTGCTTGATTTAAGCATACTTCTACAAGGAACCATGTTATCTTAGACTCCCCTCAGTTTTTCTGTTTCTCCATCTAATTTGAAGTTACGTGATGCCTAAAATACGTATAAGACATTTGAGATTTCTTTCAAATTCCTTCCGGAGGCCAGACACAACTATAAAATGTAAGACACGTCCGGAAATAAGAATGATTCTTATAAGTCTTTTGATTTTCTTATTTAGCGCCGTTTTTCTTTCACCTCTTGCTAATCGCGACGACGAGGATGAGTGATATGATTAAATTGATGAAGGGGCACTCACAAAGAACACCCATACGCACGACGGGATTCGAACCCAGGACATCAGACAATGTAGCGCACTGTGCTAACTCAAGCATTTTTCCTATCTTTAACTACACACGAAACATAAAGAACAATCTAAATAAACAGGTGCCAGTTCACACTCTAACCGTAAAAAAACATATGCATGTGAAAATGCAAAATGATATTTATTTTTAGGTAGTTGTGATTTATTATTGTATATTAAAGAAATATATTAGTGATAAAATGACGGAAGTAGAGGAACATCTCCAATGAAACACCCATGCCTTATGGATATTTTTATTTCTTGCGTAACAAGGTTCCGAGTTCGAGTTCCGACCAAAATGGGTTCATTGTGTATGTTCATTCATGTCTTTAATGTAATCATAAATCGTCGTCATGAATAATTTAACTTCAGCTAAAGAAAACTGAGGTAATTACTAATAAAAACAATAACAAAACAAATTTGATCTTAAAGCCCTGGCTTTGCGCTATATATTCCATCTCGGGGATCATAGGCGTGCGCCCAGGGGGCCAGGGGGAGGGCAAATGCCCTCCTAACCATGGACGTCTGCAGATTTTTTCCACGAAGAGACAAGCAAGGTATTTTTCCATGGGGCATATTACCCCGATAATAGTGTTGCATTATCGCATTCCTGCATCCTCATTATAATAATTAATGTAAATTATTATGACCGAAATCAAATTATACATGTGAAAACGTACTTTTTGGTTGACATTCGTTTTCTAAGGGGAAGGTGTGGCAATCCTTGCCCCCCTTCCAGACATCTATGCCCCTATATTATTATATTTTCACCTAGAAATTTAGGATAGATGAATCCTATCACCGTTATTAAACTATATTATACTCTTAAAGAAAATTAAGTATTTTTTTAGCCGATGAAAGTTCAAAGCAACTACGGGGGAAGGGGGTGCAGTGGCGAAACCACATCCTCCCACAACCTTGAACGGAAATCAATTTTAGGGGGTAAACATGGAAGTAAAGGAAAGCAAGAGTAGCAGAATCTAAGAGTAGCAGAACAAAAGGATACTCAAGATGGATTTTGTTTTCACGTCTTTCTCGCATTATTTCTTCCAGACTGCCAAGAGCACCTGCGGGGGGGGGGGGACAGAGCTGCAATTGCCCCCTTGATTTCAAATTTTATACAAATATATATACCTTTTGTAAAATGTTCTTGCTCCCTTCGCTCGCAATGTCTGCTTTTCTTGCATTCTAATCAAGTTCAGAGCCGTAGCTAGGGGTCGACTGGAGTTAACCCTGGACGCCAAACGATCTAGGGTAAATGAAAAAGATTGTAAAGAGAATAATATGGCGCTCCATGATTTTTTTCCCCATATTAAGTCGACATTGTTTTCATTTTGCAAAAATTTGGATCTGAAAATTTATTGGTCGCTTCGCTCGCAATTTGTTTTCTGTAATGCATTTTAAATTACCGAAGACAGAAGTACTGCTGCTAAAAGTTTTTCTCTTAAGTGCATGAACAATTGTTTGGAGGAAAAGGAACGCGCAGATTTGAGAGAGACAATTTATATGATTTTTACTGTTGGTATATATGTATATATGTATGTGTGTGTGTGTGTGTTGTATATATATATGTATGTATGTATTTATATGTGTGTGTGGGGCGGGGGGAGAGGTGTATATATAAACACACCCATCAATGCAATAAAATTTAAACAAGTGAGATGAAATTACTTTATTCTTTTCCGGCCTGAACTATCATCAAGGCTATCCCCCCCTAATCAGAGGGTCTGCGCACGCCTATGACGGCGACTGACACTTTACGTAGGTGTAGACACGCTTCGTACAATTTGATGATATCGCGATTACGTAATGGATGTGCAGCCACTTAACTGAACCCCCCAAAATTCACATTTTATTACTAAATTCTAAATTAGCATAATATCACATAGTTTACCTATTCATACCTTTGGTGCACTTTGTGGATTGTGCATTAATCAACATCAGGTTAATCGCGGCAGGCAAAATGGAGGGAAAATGACAATGAAGCACAACGAGGGGGCCCTTGGTTCCCGATTAATGAAACTTTGTCTACATGCAACTGAGTCGCTGCGTGAAATCGCTGAAAATGTCATTTATTAATTTCTTATATTGCTTTTCTAGCACTTGGCGTCAACAAAGGCGATGAGGATGATTAATGAAGTTATGAAATGGATGATAGGCCATGATGATCCATGTCTTCACAAAATTCTAAGTTGGGAATAATGAATATCGATTCGTCTTATCATTTGTCAAGTAGTTGTTTTTAACTCCAATCTTTTTCAAGGACTTCTGGGTTGACAGCATGTGTGTTGCGCCATGATGATTCGACGAAAACCACCATTTCAGTGAACTTCCTTGACAATGACTCTAATATCAGTAAAGAGAACATTTTCTTACGAATAGCTGTTGTTAAGAAACCAATTCCTGAAACTTTTTCTGATTGTCTCACGGCACCCAGCTGTTGTTTGTTATGGCTGGGCCTGGGGGTATGACTCACGCTGCTGTCAATACTCAATCATTCCCGAGAATCCAGGTCCGCCAGGCAAACCCAAACGACAATTTTGTTATTTGGGTTGCATAGCCAACAGGCTTTAAGATGTTACGATATCGTAGGTCTCGTGGCCCAAGAACTACTTTCCATGACTGTACACCTTGCCCACAAATTAGCGTTCTACAAACCATTTATTAGGCCGATACTTGAATACTGTTCCTCTGTACTTTATGGGATTAATAGAAATAACACCACAAAACTAGAGAAAATGCAAAATTGGGCAATTCGTAGGATAAGAAATGAGACGCACGCGACTTCACGTGCAAGCAGAGAAGAACTCCAATTACCCACGCTGGAATCCAGGCGAAAATATGCATTTCTGTTAAAAAATCACCAGGCAATTAACACGCACCACCACTTATTAAAGGACAAAGTAATGATATCTAGTAATATACATTATCCCAATCTGCAATCTAATAACACACCAGTATCCGAGTACCAAAATGTAACAAGGCAAGACAAAATCCTGTGTCATCTCTGGCAAGTAAAGCGTGGAATCAACTGCCTGTAAATTGCACAAAGAGAAATTTGGTCAAATTTAAACGACAGATTAGGACATTAATCTATGAATACTGACACTGTGCCTCATCTACCTCATTGCCTCCTTCATATAACGTAGCTGCAAAATTGTTTATTTTATTCTATTTCTTATATTTTTCAATTATATAAATTTATAATATTCCATTTTATGTATACTTATAAACAAATAGCATAACTGTATATTAATTCATGTAGGGCAAAAAACTGTTTTTGTAGTTCAGAATAAATCTAAAGAAAATTGTAAGCTTAATTGTAACCCTACTTTAATAATAATAAATAAATAAATAAATATCTCGTACAACATTTAAAAACCGTAGTCATCGTAGTATACCGGCCATTCAGCGCAACACTTTACCAAGACAGAGGTCCTAGGTTCGAAGTCTGCTTAGAGCATAGATGTATCATTGTTTGTCGCATCATGCACTTCATGTGATCATTCATCCCCATCGTTGTGATTAACCAAGGAGGCAGAAAAGAGGCGTAAAATAACCGAAACCGAAATAACATTTGGCAACGTTTAAGCCCACAATATGCAAAAATAGGTTAATCAGGATTGGACTATTTAAAAGTAGGATCCTTTCTATTTTTCTATTTCTGTTATTTATTTCGTCCTATTTCCCATGGCGAAGTTGAGGCAATGGGGGTTTTCTCTACCAGTTAACCATAAAAAAGTTGAACTTTTAAGTCCACTTTATGCACAGATATGTACTGGACCTACAGTTAAAAGTGGGAATCGAACCACTGTCCCTCCATCGGGCATCGAACCCGGGACTCCTTGATTACAAGGCGACGACGTTACGACTATGCCGTAGGGAGGCCCGCCACTCAAATAAGGGTATAGCAAAATAAAAACGAAATGCCAAAGGAAATTGCGTGGCATTTATATCTCTTGGGTTAATCGTGGCGATGAGATGAATGACGAACTACTGAAATAAATGATGCTGAAAACCAACGGATACGCAAATGCCTTAACCAGGCGTCGAACCTGGGACTTCTGGTTTCGTAGTGTGTTGCATTGACCACTCCGCGACGGTTAAAATAAGGCCCAAACCACCAAACCACTAAATTTTAAAACATTCTGTAAATTGCTAAATCAAAACACATTCAAAAGGGCCAAGAAATGACGCAATACGGACACACCCGTTACACGATAAGTGAAATACCATGCGCATGTCATATGGTTTTCACTTCTGTGAGCCGTGACTCATCCCCGAAGATTTCACGTCACTTAAAACACACCGAGATGATAAATGCAAAATTTCTCACATGACCGCGCGTGCAGAGTTAAGTATGCAAATTGCCCAATTGGAGACCTTTTGTATGACTTGCAAATGTTGTGACGTGCCGTGCCAATAACGCAAGAATGGTTCTGGTTGTTAAGAAGGTGATGATAACGAACCGGAAAATAACATCATAACTTGCGTTAAGACCCGCGTAAATGAAGAGTACACAGAAAGCTTTCTCCCAAGTTTACACCTAGGCACATAACGTGTTATGTAAGCGGAGATTTTGTGTTATAGTGAGCGAAGTATCAATAATAACTCAATTCCCGGAAATAGACTGTTGGGATATCTATATATATATAAAAATGGATTTATATGTGTGCGTGTGTGTGTGTGTGTGTGTGGGTGGAGCGATTTCAACCAAACTTGGTTCACATATGACTTGCAATCTGGAAAGAAATACTGTGGGGGTAAGAGACCCCTAGCACCCGGGGTGGGGGGTGCGAAGGGATGATATGTAAAAATAATTCGAAACGATCGATATTAATTTCCGCACAAAGTGATCCGTGACTCTATGCAATCCAGCACAACGATAGTGTTTCTTGGGTTGTCTAACATTCAGGCTGTGTTGCGAAAACGACCGATATTAGTGTGGAATCCAGTTTTTGTGACACTCCCGATGCGGTTTAACTTCAAGTTCATCACCTATCGGCATGGGGGGTGAGAGGGGGTGAAAAATAAAATGCCACAAATGACCTAGATTAGTGTCGAATCCAGAGTTTTCGGAGTCGCTAAGCTAATTGGTGACATTCACGATCACATTTAAAATTGGTTACATTTTACACTATAGTTAGAATTCATTATTTTCCTGTCTAATACAAGATTGGGATAAATAAATAAATACCCGAGCAATGCCGGGTAATCAGCTAGTTATGTTATAAACAATAGTCGGAGCTGTGTTTACAGCATGCAATCGCTTATGGAAGTACTCGGTTAACTCTCTTATTCAAAAGCCAACCTTCGTGGCGGAGTGGTTAGCTGTTATACCGGGTGATCCGTTTGAGATGTCAGAAAAGTAAACCTTTATACACAAGAGGTTAATGTACGTATCTCCAAGCAGCTTGTTGTAATACAAGCAGAAATGATTTAAGTTTCGAATGAGTGGAGGTTTACAGACTTCCGTATCGTACCAAAGGTATTGCAGAGAAAGGAATGCTGAATAAGTAATCAGGCAAAGGTTAGGTTATTGACTTGGGAGGCGCATGTGACATGGGAGTTGGCGAGAATACGAGAGAGAGTAAGGACTGCAGATGGTGAGAGAGAAGCGAAGTGGAGAACAATTAGGACAATGGTGCGTGATGAGATTGATGTCTGACATGGAGGTCAGACAAGTGACATTTGAGAGGACAAGTGTGGGAATAATCTTCGTCTAATTGCAAGGCAAGTAATATCCTTTTCTAAACCAATCCATGTCGGTCCAGTCATGGAGAGTACAAAAACCCAAATCTAATTTAAGTTAATTTCTATCGCCATTCCTTTAAATGTAACCTCTTGCATTTATCACATTTAGGCCAAGCGAGTGATAACCATCTGAGAGATGAATACAATCTAAAGGTTCTTGGTTCGATCCCAAGCGCAGAAGTAACATTGCGTTACGTGATGTAAGCTGCGTTACGCTTCAGCCACATGGCGGCGCTAATGTGCATGGTAACAAAGGTGGTGATCACGTCACAACACCGCACACAGTATGTCTTATGTCGCCACGCAGCCGAAGTCAGTAAACCTACACTCATTCGAAACTTACATCATTTGTGCTTATATTACAAGCTGCTCGGAGATATGTACATTAACCTCTTGCGTATAAAGGTTTACTTTTCTGACATCTCAAACGGATCACCCGGTATATCATAACGGTAGTGACTGCTGCTACAATTGTTTTAACCATTGCCATTGGCTGGTAGCTTTGTGGGGTAGTAATAATCTATTGTGGTTTGGTTAGCATTGTTGGGTTTGGTTCTATTAGAAGAAGAAAACGACGAAAAATAGTTGTAGCAGCAATACCGACCTATCATAACATGACATTTCAAATATGTTGTTACTATTATTCATGGTGAACTGGCAGCTACGTATAATTGTAGTACTCTGTGCATAGCAACTATGATGGACTTTGTGTGTGATTTTACGTCTATCTTTAAGTGTTAAAATGTAAATTCAACTTGATATAAGTTTAAATATATTTATTTACGAAGATCCACTCTTAATATGTGTAATGAAGATTAAGACATGACATTAGCACAACGACGCCACGGGTCTCGGGTTCGAATCTCGGCCTGGGCATGGATGTTCTTTGTGAGCGCCCCTTCATCAATTTCACCATATCATCACTCCTTATATTCGCGATTAGCCAATAGTGGCATAAAAGCGAAGTAAAATAAACAGAATAAATCACTCAATATCCTACGCAGAACGAAAGGAAGTTAAAAAGGTATTATAATTGTTTGTATATTTAATGCTAGCGGTGATAGCGAGACGAGTTTATTGTGCGACGTTGCACGGCCGACTCCACCCACTCAACGCCTCTAGACCTTGACGCGCATGCGCAGCGGGTCACGGCGCATACTTTCCCGAAGCAATGCCTAATCTAGGCTCGCCGACTAGCACCATGGATGTTACGGACGCGTGAAAAGTATTTAATTGCTGTAAGGAAGCGATTGCGCGAAACATCGTAACTGACTGTCGACAAAATCATAAATCTGAGGTTATGGCCGAGAGAAATCACAATTAAAGCGATATGCAAAGCAATAAAATTCAAGATTTCAGTTCAGTTGCAAGAGGAGCCCGAAGCTAGAAAAGAACCCCTTTCACCTTCATTTCGCACCGCAAGGTTTTGAAAGTGACCTTGCATATTAAAGAGCACTTTCTCTTTCATTATTCACACAGGAGGAACAAGGCGAGGCGTTAAATTGGACAAACGTTCATCTATTTTGTGCGGTGCACGGAAATTTCTCCGGTTAAATAATTGTGCGGTCCACGTGAAAATTGAGTGCGGCAATGCAAGGGGCAACGCAACTAACAGATTACGTTGTCACATCGTCATTTGTCCTGTAGGAAGTTACATACTGAAGGGTTATTTTTACTAAGACCGCCCGTACACGGACGAATTGCCATTGAAACAGAGTGCTCAGGACTCAACAAAATTGACAATTGAAAGGCCTTGAATTACAGGGTGTCCCTAAGTCTGGACACAAAGGACTTTTCAACAGGATGGGGCCCTTCCGCATTACGTGCTTACAGTGTGACAGTTTCCAATATAACGCCGAGGATGAACGAAATGGTCTCCAAGGAACACAGATCTCACTCCACTCAATTTGGTTTTGTGGGACCAGCTAAAAACCAGCATTCTCCCATCTTAAAGAACGCGCTGTGCAGACATGTCAGCAAATTTCTCAGACTGTGATCCACAAAGTGTTGCAGATTTCGTATTCAACTGTGCATGCGTTGTTCACATCTCGAAACGTATAAAATGTAGTCACGGAGAGCTCTCACTTACAACAACCTCAATGGGATTATTACAACCCTGTACGTTTCGCTTTGCATTTACATTGAACAGCAAAGATGCGTTCTGCAATGTAGTATGAAAGTAATAGACACAAAGTTGCATGTTCCTTATATTCTACTTGATTAAGGCAGTCTGAGATCGTCTCGGTCTCGTATTCGTCCGCATATGCACAAACGCGCGCGCTCAAATTACAAACGTCCAACATCGAATTTCTCTTGAGGACAGAGGGCATTAACCGGACGTACTGCCGGCAGACATAAAACGTCGAATTTCGGAAACGATATGTAATTAAGATAACATACAATTGGCAACCCTCTGCAGTATTTGCATTTTTGTTCACATTGCGTACAATTAAACGGTTCGAAATGTCTGCAATTTAAAAGAGAATGACGAAAAAGGATATCCTAACAACTATCATGCACTACAAGAAGTGAAAAATACATTAAAGGCGCCTTTAATTAAAACCAAACGCCTATGTCAAACAGTAGAAAATGTATGTTTTCAACTTAATCTACCCGGGATAGGACCTGGGAAGCCTGGATTACCGCTACTGTACACACTGTTCCTAGAATCTTTGGAGCTAGCGAACGAAAACGAGTGTCTGTGCAAGTAGTGACTCGAGTGCATGGAAGGGCAACGCGACTTCAGCTACCAGCCGTTTGCTTTGTTTCGCCCACCCAATTTCTCCCCTTTCTACCGTTATGTGCGGCCTTTCTCCACAGATTCCCGAAAGAGTTCAAGCACGACGCAGTCAAAGTAGACACGATTATCAAGTTCCGAGTTGAATCACGCAAAACAGATTTCGATGGCAGTGAAACCGACAAAACTTGCTCGTTCTTCGGCTTCTCAAGGTTACACCGAGCAGTTTATGTGGGACGGAAATTAACAAAGGAAGCAGTTAATGGAGCGGCTAATTACAGGACGGATGCGCTGTCATCGCTGTCAGGATATGAAATGTTCAACTTCCAGAACAAGAAGTAGAAAAAGTCGATAACTGCGATTTATCTTTCTATCTCCACAATAAGCCATTATAATTGTCTCAATTTGCCTTCTGAAAATTTCTTTCTACAAATTATTTTCTACATAATCACTAGGGCTAACGATATGCTCTAAAAATAAAATACAACGTAGTACACTGGACGCAGACTAATGAGGCTCTAGCGTCAGTCTCGGTCAGTATAATCTTCTGTGGTGCATCTTATGGTCCTTTCATCAAATTAACCTTATCACTTTTCATCCTCGTCGTCGCGATTAGACAAAAACGAAAGAAAAGCGACGTACAATAACAAACCAAATCGAAATAAAAAATATACCCTAGCAACAATATAAATATATAATTACTAAATTCTCTTAGCTTCCTTCACACGGTGACCAAGAATAAAATGAACAGAATAAAAAGAATTGTAATAATACAAACAGAAGAAAACAGGCGAAAAGTTATCAAATTTAATAGCATGGAAACCTATTTATTATATTTCAAATATCAATATCATATGCGAGGGTATTTTCACATATCTATGTTTGATCACTTTCTAAGCCCGGAGTTGCAATGTTCAATGACTACTTGGTGCTAGTTTACTGTCCGCCAGCAAAGTCTCCTACCTAGGAGTCCTGCATTCTACTTCGAATCACAAAAGATGATTTAACTCTATAGGCTTCTTAAACCCGAAGGTATATGGCTGCAGCAACACAAGCCTTCCACCTGTCCCTATCCTGAGCAAGATCTATCTATCCACTCATTTCAATCTCTATCGATTTCCCTTTGGTCCATCTCAACGTTATCTCCCCATCTTCGTCTTGGACTTCCTAATGGTCTCTTACCATCAGGTTTCCCAACAAGAATCCTGTACTGTCTGGCTGCCTTAGCTGAGATCATGGACGGAAGTGCGCATGCGCCAACTGGACGTGTTCATTGGCAAAATAGGGGTGACGGCACTTGGGTCAGGAAGCATGTTCCGTGAAAATGGTCTGCTGTGGAAACAACAATCAAGTTTCAAACGTAGTAACATCCGCCAAAATACGTAGAGATGTTTACGAATTATGTAAGGGTACAGAATGGAGAAAATAGCCATCCATATACTATATAAGCAAACAGAATATATCAGGAAAGTATTCATCATGTCACATTAGTACATAAACTTGTATGTAAAATTGTAAACCAGTAACTTTCTTTTAGATCATTCAATTAAATTGATCTCCTTAGCAAATATTATAATTTGCACAAATGTACACAGCAGTAATTAGGATAGTATTCACTAATAATAGTATGTATTATACATAGTATTATAAATATAATAAAGAAAATGTAGTAATGTGGCATTGTGTATTATATCGATGGCGTTTTGTAGAATGTGCAACAGGGACCTACGACACAGTTTTCTTTGTTCCACTTCGAAACGATTTGTTACGAATTGTAAGAGATATCGCAAACTTAACACAGCAAGCAGTCATAAACACAACAAACGAACCCATGTAAGCAAAAGTCACAGGGTGGTTTGGTGAGTGTTCTACCTGCTTCCCCTCACGCGTTTGGAATTCTACATTCTAGCTACTTTCGTTTCCCTTGGCCGGACTGTAAACTCCTCTTTCCTCTCCCATTCGTGTAGCTGCCACTCTTGATTTAATCATTCTAATAATCTGATTAATTTAATACACTTCGAAAATAGCTAACGCATGACAGCACTGGAAACAAACCAGCATTGCAAAGAAAATGTATGGGCATACCTGGTATTGTAGAGTTACATTGTAATTAAGAAGTCCGTGGTTCGATTTCGGGTGGAGGCATGTTACATAGCGTCTCGGAACTTACTCCACACTGTAGATCCAGTCGTGATTAGCCAATCTCAGCACAAATTTGATTTGATTGATTGATTTACTTGTTGTTTTTAAGTCCACTTTATGCACAGATAGGCTAATCTGGACTGGACTGGACATAGTGGGATCCAAACCACTATGTGCCTCCACCGGATATCGAACCCGGGACCGCTTAGAGCGCAAATTTGAATTCAAACAAACTTGAGCTAACAAATGTAAGGAATATTAATTAGAATACAATTTGTAACAGAATATCGACGGTTCATAGTTTTGAAAACTTAAATCTTCATTTGGTTACAGAATTCTCGTCCTAGAAACTTCCACCAATCATGTTCGCGTGTGCCTCATTTGTAGAGGTCATTACCGACCGGTTCCTGATGAGAGAGCCTGTCGCCTTTAGCATCACGCAAGGTGAAAGGCTTTCAAGCAGATTAAATATAATTTCGTTGCTTCTGGTCTGAAACATAGTGCGTCTAAATATCATTTCGTTGCTTCTGGTCTGAAACATAGTGGGTCTAAATGTCATTTCGTTGGTTCCGGTCTGAAACATAGTGGGTCTAAATGTCATTTCGTTGGTTCCGGTCTGAAACAAAGTGCGTCTAAATGTCATTTCGTTGCTTCCGGCCTGAAACATAGTGCGTCTAAATATCATTTCGTTGCTTCTGGCCTGAAACATAGTGCGTCTAAATATCATTTCGTTGGTTCCGGTCTGAAACATAGTGCGTCTAAATATCATTTCGTTGCTTCCGGTCTGAAACATAGTGCGTCTAAATAGCATTTCGTTGCTTCTGGTCTGAAACATAGTGCGTCTAAATGTCATTTTGTTGCTTCTGGTCTGAAACATAGTACGTCTAAATATCATTTCGTTGCTACTGGTCTGAAACATAGTGCGTCTAAATATCATTTCGTTGCTACTGGTCTGAAACATAGTGCGTCTAAATGGCATTTCGTTGCTTCTGGTCTGAAACATAGTGCGTCTAAATGTCATTTTCTTGCTTCTGGTCTGAAACATAGTGCGTATAAATGTCATTTTGTTGCTTCTGGTCTGAAACATATTGCGTCTAAATATCATTTCGTTGCTACTGGTCTGAAACATAGTGCGTCTAAATAGCATTTCGTTTCTTCTGGTCTGAAACATAGTGCGTCTAAATGTCATTTTGTTGCTTCTGGTCTGAAACATAGTGCGTCTAAATGTCATTTTGTTGCTTCTGGTCTGAAACATAGTGCGTCTAAATGTCATTTTGTTGCTTCTGGTCTGAAACATAGTGCGTCTAAATGTCATTTCGTTGCTTCTGGTCTGAAACATAGTGCGTCTAAATGTCATTTCGTTGCTTCTGGTCTGAAACATAGTGGGTCTAAATGTCTTTTCGTTGGTTCCGGTCTGAAACATAGTGCGTCTAAATGTCATTTCGTTGCTTCCGGCCTGAAACATAGTGCGTCTAAATATCATTTCGTTGCTTCTGGCCTGAAACATAGTGCGTCTAAATATCATTTCGTTGGTTCCGGTCTGAAACATAGTGCGTCTAAATATCATTTCGTTGCTTCCGGTCTGAAACATAGTGCGTCTAAATAGCATTTCGTTGCTTCTGGTCTGAAACATAGTGCGTCTAAATAGCATTTCGTTGCTTCTGGTCTGAAACATAGTGCGTCTAAATGTCATTTCGTTGCTTCTGGTCTGAAACATAGTGCGTCTAAATATCATTTCGTTGCTACTGGTCTGAAACATAGTGCGTCTAAATGGCATTTCGTTGCTTCTGGTCTGAAACATAGTGCGTCTAAATGTCATTTTCTTGCTTCTGGTCTGAAACATAGTGCGTATAAATGTCATTTTGTTGCTTCTGGTCTGAAACATATTGCGTCTAAATATCATTTCGTTGCTACTGGTCTGAAACATAGTGCGTCTAAATAGCATTTCGTTTCTTCTGGTCTGAAACATAGTGCGTCTAAATGTCATTTTGTTGCTTCTGGTCTGAAACATAGTGCGTCTAAATGTCATTTTGTTGCTTCTGGTCTGAAACATAGTGCGTCTAAATGTCATTTTGTTGCTTCTGGTCTGAAACATAGTGCGTCTAAATGTCATTTCGTTGCTTCTGGTCTGAAACATAGTGCGTCTAAATGTCATTTCGTTGCTTCTGGTCTGAAACATAATGCGTCTAAATGTCATTTTGTTGCTTCTGGTCTGAAACATAGTGCGTCTAAATGTCATTTCGTTGGTTCCGGTCTGAAACATAGTGCGTCTAAATATCATTTCGTTGCTTCTGGTCTGAAACATAGTGCGTCTAAATATCATTTCGTTTCTTCTGGTCTGAAACATAGTGCGTCTAAATGTCATTTTGTTGCTTCTGGTCTGAAACATAGTGCGTCTAAATGTCATTTTGTTGCTTCTGGTCTGAAACATAGTGCGTCTAAATGTCATTTTGTTGCTTCTGGTCTGAAACATAGTGCGTCTAAATGTCATTTTGTTGCTTCTGGTCTGAAACATAGTGCGTCTAAATGTCATTTCGTTGCTTCTGGTCTGAAACATAATGCGTCTAAATGTCATTTTGTTGCTTCTGGTCTGAAACATAGTGCGTCTAAATGTCATTTCGTTGGTTCCGGTCTGAAACATAGTGCGTCTAAATATCATTTCGTTGCTTCTGGTCTGAAACATAGTGCGTCTAAATATCATTTCGTTGCTTCTGGTCTGAAACATAGTGCGTCTAAATATCATTTCGTTGCTTCCGGTCTAAAACATAGTGCGTCTAAATGTCATTTTGTTGCTTCTGGTCTGAAACATAGTGCGTCTAAATATCATTTCGTTGCTTCTGGTCTGAAACAAAGTGCGTCTAAATATCATTTCGTTGCTACTGGTCTGAAACATAGTGCGTCTAAATAGCATTTCGTTTCTTCTGGTCTGAAACATAGTGCGTCTAAATGTAATTTTGTTGCTTCTGGTCTCAAACATAGTGCGTCTAAATGTCATTTTATTGCTTCTGGTCTGAAACCTAGTGCGTCTAAATGTCATTTCGTTGCTTCTGGTCTGAAACATAATGCGTCTAAATGTCATTTTGTTGCTTCTGGTCTGAAACATAGTGCGTCTAAATGTCATTTCGTTGGTTCCGGTCTGAAACATAGTGCGTCTAAATATAATTTCGTTGCTTCTGGTCTGAAACATAGTGTGTCTAAATAGCATTTCGTTGCTTCTGGTCTGAAACATAGTGCGTCTAAATATCATTTCGTTGCTTCTGGTCTGAAACATAGTGCGTCTAAATATAATTTCGTTGCTTCCGGTTTGAAACATAGTGCGTCTAAATATAATTTCGTTGCTTCCGGTCTGAAACATAGTGCGTCTAAATATCTTTTCGTTGCTTCCGGTCTGAAACATAGTGCGTCTAAATATCACTTCGTTGCTTCTGGTCTGAAACATAGTGCGTCTAAATATCATTTCGTTTCTTCTGGTCTAAAACATAGTGCGTCTAAATGTAATTTCGTTTCTTCTGGTCTGAAAGATAGTGCGTCTAAATATAATTTTGTTGCTTCTAGTCTGAAACATAGTGCGAAGTTGACGCACTACTTACAATCAAATAAGAAAATACGCAGATGATGCGACTCGGATGACCGTACAAACGTCTTTTAAATCTGCGATGTGTGTGTCACCAGATGCATTTTCATACTCATGTTTTCCTGCAGATCTCCTTGCGGAGTGGTTAGTACGACGCCAGGCTCCTCGGGTTCGAATTCCGGCCTGGTCGTGGGTGTTCTTTGAGTGTCTTCATCAATATCATCACATCACTCATCCTCGCGAAAACCGACGCTGCTCAATAACAAAAACCAAAATAATGTTTTCCTTTGGTTATTTTACGCCGCTTTTTATATCTGATTAATCGCAGCGAGAAGTAGAATGATGATTTAGAAAAGGGTAGCAAATAGGGATCAAGAACTACACATTTCTAAAATTCAATTCGCTGTGATTCTCACATAGGGTAGACGGGAAATGGATCACCATTAAAAAGCGGGATCATAACAGATGCGCTGTGTCCAATGCGAGAATCTAACCTGTGATTTCTTGATTACAAGGCCACTTAAAAAAAGAGCTTCGAACAGTTTACATTATTTGAACATAAGGTTGATTCGTAAACTTTAAGACGCTTGAATCCAAAATACAATTGTGTTTTTATCCCAAGAAAGCTAGTGTTAAGTGCGAACATGGACAGCTCTGCTCAACAAATTCGAAAATTACTACCGATTCAACACGACATGATGTTTTCAAATCTCTTCCATTATGGTGCAATGAGGGGGAGAAAGGGATGCAGTGTTGCGACCTTGAATTTCTCTCGAATCGTTCCGCCAAAATTACGTAACCATTCTGAATGTCACGCGCACCTTGCACAATTCATTTCAGCGGGGAAGGATATTCACTAAACATCTTTCCACTTGTGGAACCAAACCTAAATTTTGACTCATCATCAATTGAAACACAATTTGCTTGGTCTTAAGTTTGTGTCTGACTGTATGCCACGTGCACATATGATTCTACACAAACAGTACCATGCTGTAGTCGAAACACTACAGCTCACTAAAACTTCATCTGCGTCGAGCAAATATGTAGGATTCAAATTGACGCCCAATAAACATCTACCGTTTTATACACTGTGATACATTCGTAACCATTGAACCTAGAATCGAAGCAAATACAGTAAAACCTCGTTAATACGGACCCCGATAAGCCGGACTTCGCTTAATCCGGACAGGCCAAAGGGGGTGGGGGGAGTAGAATGCCACGTTTTAAATGTGGCTAGAAGTCAACAAGAGAAAGAAATGAAATGCTGCTTCCCGCAGACTTTGTACTGTACTGTATAGTGTATTTAGGCCTATGTCCTTTAAATATACCATAGTAAACGTGTCTTGTTGCTATAAACAGAGTTTTAATGCACTTTCTACTGTTATTTTAGGTTATTTCAGTTCCGGACTTTCGTTAAACCGGTTTACTTATCCCCCCCATTAGGGTTTTACTGTACATCTACATATGAACTCATCGATATGGTTTATTTACTTCGCTTTTCTGGCACTTCTAGCTAATCGCGAAGAAGGGGTGAGTGATGATATTGACAAGACACTAACGAAGAACACCCATTATTTAAAGAAAAATAAAAAAATTATCGAGTATAAAGTATCAAATAATAACGTAAAAGTATAAAATATTACAATCCAAGAAAGAGAGCGTCAGTTCACCATGGCTGCGTGACCTTGAGGCTTACATTTTCGTGTCCTGCAGTATAGCATCAATGGTCGCGACTAATGCCGTGGCAGAAAAGCGACGCTAAATAACAAATCGTATCAATCCATAGGATTATTTTTTATTTTAACTTTCTCTAGAAGCTTCAATTCACCAAGGTTCATTCACTTGTTTACACCAACTGTTCACTCCTCTCAGGTATTTGAAATATGCACGGTCGACTGTTAAGCAGACTTCCACTTCCTGATATATTGAGGTTGCAAGGTTTACAACAGATAAACAAGGAGTAAACAGCTGACAATAATAGAATAATAGGACAGTAAAAACTCACGTATCAGCGTATAGGAAGTCTTCTGAGACAGGGGTTTAGAGGAGCGGACAAGACTGGCAGGGGACACACTTTTCGATTTGATTCGAGACAGGCAAGAGCACTTTGGGAAGAAGAGAGGCAGCAGTCTGCGTGACTTAGGTGAACTACCTACCAATACAGGAGAAAAGATAGTTTCATTTTACTCTTGGATATTAACTTCATCATCATTCTTCTAAGTCTAGACAGGTATTTATCCTAATCCTTATTATGTATGATTCGGATTCAAGGTTCTGAAATCCAACGAGAGACTATTTGCCATTTCTAGTTGTTAAAGGTATTTTGTTTTAGTTGTGCCTTTTGCTGCCAAGCATTTAACTTGTCTTTATGACAAGTAAGTACTCTCATCATTAATGAGGATGAATGATGATTAGCTACATCACCCATTGGGAGTGGCAGGTTCGATCCCATCATTCAGTAGACTGGTACGAAATATACAAAATAATAATGCACGAGTACGCTTCAAAATGTTTTTCCAGGTCAAACGACAGAGCAAAAAATCCTGATTGTTGTGGAAACACGGAAAACTGACGATCTTCGTGGTCCAATCAACAAAAAAGCATCTCCGAGCTGTATTTGATACAAGAGATAGAGGAAGGTGTTCTCTCACGGGGATACTTTGTCTTGCTGGGAACAAACAACCCTCCCAAGAGACCGACTGATCAGAGATCGTGAAATTGGACGTCGAGGAACAAAAGGCGATTCTCGCACGTAATTCCGAGACGCGTTTTTTCGAACGCGGGAGTAATTTATCGAGGAACACGCCCGCCGAATTGCAGAGGGGAGAAATCAAGTTCTGTAACGTCCAGGAAGAAATAGGGATATTCTCTCGCTGGAAAACCGGAAGATTGCTCATTAATTTTTTACCTGTAGTATGATTCCCTATGAAAACACATAGACGAAGCCTACGTCACTGTTGTACACGGTTATGAAAGAAAGTTTGCTATTTTTCTGTATTATTGTGCATCATTGTAGATTATAGTTTGAGTTTGTCTGTAAGTTCACTTTGTGCACAGAAAGGTTTATTGGGACTCTTTGACTTATTTATTCCATTTTGTGTATTTCTAAATGTTTATTTTTGTATGGAGTAATAAGTTATAACTGTTTATTGACTTTTATTAATCGCGGAGATAAAAGGATGAGAGATGATGAAATTGATTAAGGGACACTCGCAAAGAACGACCATGCCCTGTCCGACATTCCAACCTGAGATCGCTGACGTCGCAACTCCGGTGGCTTACAACTGTTTATGTAATGTTAGACTGAAGCTTATGTAGTCGCCGCTCTTGTTTAGATAGCATATTTAGTAACTAAAGCTGATTCATCGTTGGTATAAAAGGGCGGATTTCGCCCGAGAAATGAGCATTCGCTGCAGATCGTCGACCAGGACAAAGCAGCGAAAATACGTTCAACTTTTAACAAGATTGTGCAACGTCCCACACTTTTAATGTAAGCATGAAGGAAATTTGGAAAAAAAATGTGGCCGCCAGATCTTACCCTACCTGGTCTCGCGAACAAGCATGCCTATATACAGGGTGTCTCATAAGTAATAGCGCAAACTGACACAGGTGAAAGTACACGATAATGGAAGCAAAAAAGTCTCAGTAAACATGGGTCTGCAAACGAGCTGTTTTCGAGATAATCGCGAATGTGGGGTTACAAGCAGTCATTGATTGCATTTTGTAAACATAGAGTGCTTTACTTTGCGCAGTCTGAGGTTTGCTTCTTGTTTACAAAACAGAACATTTCCGAGAGGTGGCGTTGTAATCAAACAGAACATTTCCGAGAGGTGGCGTTGCAATCAAACACAACATTCGCACACATTATTATAGTGCAGGAGGCCTTAGAAAGAGCGTTTCGCGGGCTAACAGCAGACGTCGCTCGCACACTATTGCCGATACTCTCGTGTCGTCTGCTCCTCAACGAACAAACAGGTCGATGTAGCAAGAGGCAGAGGTCACTCACCCTTCAAGAAGGGTGCAGCGAGCTAGCTGTGGCAACAGGGCTCGCTCATTCGCGTACCTGATTGGTTCTCGCAGAGACACCCCATATTGTCGTCTGCTGTAAGGCCGCGAAGCGATCTTTCTAAGGCCTCCTGCACTATAGCATTTTACCAACTAGGACGACGTTTACAAACAATGAAGTCAGTGGCGGCTTGTAATCACACATTCGCGATTATCTCGAAAACGGCTATTTGTAGACCCATGTTTACTGAGACTTCGTTGCTTCTATTATCGTGTACTTTCACCTGCGACAGTTTGAGATATTACTTTTCAGACACCCTGTATACAGGATGATTTAAAAAGAACACACGTATTTCAAACAGGTATAATGAAAAAATCGATGTAGTACAACTCGGAAAGATTTGACACTTACTTACGAATATCTAAAGGTTCAATATGTCCACCAGTGGCACGAACAACATCACAGCGGTACTCAAATTCATTTACTCAAAGTCATTCCAAACTCGGGCAAGCATGTCCATCGTGACTGACGCTACAGCACTAGTGATTCGATTTTTCAGCTCTTCCAGGTCATTTGATAGTGGTGGTACATAAAGGGCTTCCTTAATGTATCCCCACAAGAAAAAGTCGCAGGCAAACAAATCCAGTGACCGTGGAGGCCAGCTGAAAGGTGCCAAGTTTTTAGCTGTTGACGACCAATCCAACGGCTAGGAAGAGTTTCATTAAGAAAATATCGCACTTCAAAACCTTCAGTTCCTACGAACTGTCTATAATAATAATAATCCGTCGCGCAACAGCCCATGAAGTGCCTAGGCATACCTGCCGACTGCCGGTCTCCCTCCCACGCTTTCCTTCGTCACCTCTAAGCGTGGAGATCTTCAACCAGTATTGGAATAGTCGGGAGGTCAGCCCGATTTCCTCACGATGGTGGGTTGCCACCGGCCCTATACGTAGGCCGAATAAATTCCGACCAGAGCCGGATTCGAACCTACGCCGTCCCGCAGCGAACGATCTCAAGAAGAGTGAACGCCTTAACCCACTCGGCTACGGAGGAGGACACGAACTGTCTATACCATCTGCGAATGTTCCATTCATTAGGAGGATCGATTTGGTACTTCACACGGAAACGTCTTTGCACTGCAATCACCGAGTTACACTTTGCAAACTCGAGAACACAAAACGCCTTCTGCTCCTGAGTAGCTATTTTCACTGACTGAAGTAGTGGGATCGTGAAGACAAACAGCGCTGCACGAGCGATCTAGCGGCAATTGATTGAAACTAGACAACGTTCTCTTCCGCCAGAGAACGCCGTGCTGTTCAGTAGTTTCGACAGCATACTGGTTTGAAATATGTATATTCTTTTTGAATCACCCTGTGTGTGTGTGTGTATATATACCAGTGGCGTACGCAAGGGGGGGGTTACCGGGTTTAACCCCCCCCCCCCTTGAGCTCTTGAAATATTATGGAAAATGCTGTAGAAAAAATTTAAAATGGCTAATTTATCACAGTCAAAGATCTGCGACAGTAATAATAATAATAATAATAATAATAATAATAATAATAATAATAATAATTTGGATTATTATTCCCATGCAGCATGAAGAAAAACACAACATTCCAAACACAATCTAAGCGGCCGCAAAGTTCAATTTTGCAATTTTCTTTTGCAAAAAGTCGCGCAGTGACACTTGCGAGAATTGTGAAAATTCCTTGCTTCGTCCTTATTGCAAACGTTCTTCCCGGTACTGATTTCACATCCCCTTGTGAACTCTCAAGTGATGCTGAGTCTACATCCACATCATTAAATAATGTCGAAGAAGTCTTTTGTGAATCACCTAGAAGGGATAAATGTGTTGGAATGTCTATAAACTTACTTTACAACGAAAACATAGACTCAGTGGAATTTAGCAACATGTATTCTCGCGCTTCATCATCACCCTGGGTGAGTTCCATAGGTAAAGGTAATGTAAATTCCCCCGTGTTTATAGCACCGTGCCATGAACTCACACATAGTGGTGTGGTGGGCCCCAAAGATTCTTGATCTCGAACTATTTTGCAGGTGATGTGATCAGCACCATGCTCCGGCAGCCTTCATCCCCCAAGGTTGCTCTCAGATACCCATAGGCTGGGTGCGGAGACAAGGCTGGATAAATTCCAACCAATTCCGGGAATCGAACCCGGATATCCCACGAAGTTGTCAGACTAGACCAGCGCGGCTCCTTGAATGAGTTTCATATTTCGATTATTTCAATAAATTTAATATATTTGCTTGTTTTTATGGATTTTCTTCACACTTAAAATGTCTCACTTATCATATACAAATAACCGTTGACTAGACAATTATTTTGAAACAAAAGAATTGTAATTTTGTTCTATTTCTTTCATAAATAGCAGCTGCATTAGTAGTAATTAAACTAATTAATTAATTATAAGAATTATTAATTAATTTATTATTATTAATTAATTAAAGTATAATAAAACAATGGTAATGTGCATTTGTAGAAAGTTTTCGAGATAACACCCCCCTTGATGAAATCCTGCGTACGCTACTGATATATACATACACACACACACACACACACACACACACACACACACACACACACACACACACACACACACGACCGGAAAGGAGCTTTAGAACAAACAAAAGAAAAACAAGAACAAAGAGGACAGAAACGTACGTGGCCCTACACAAAACGAATTTGTGTTGCTATACACAATAGGCACTCGTGTGCGCGCAAGGTAAATATTCACGATACGGACAATAATCGCACCGCTGAGGGATGACAATGTATTCTCTCCGCTCATGCTTCTTTCAAGAGAACGTCCAGGCCTCATATATTATTCGGGCAGTTCCGCCTAAGTGCCAACATACTCAAGTGCACGGACATAAATATCCGGAAGAGGCGATTCTAGCGTCCTCCAACGTGACATACGGCACTTGACACGGGAAGGACAAACGGCACTGCATTTTCCGATGCGACACGTTACTCATAAAGCATGCAATTTCACTTGTCTTGAGCAATGAAGCTACATGCGCCCTCTACGGTTGGAGCTGCGTTTACGGCGTGCCATCTAGATTGAATGGGTTGTTCTTGCTTTATATTGGCTCACACCGCCTATTCTTTGCGGTTTCTAGCCATCGGTACTGCTTTACGTTATCCTACTTCTGCTTGCTGTCATCCTCATTGTTCCTTACGGCACTTGCACTATACACTTGCACTCGTGATTTTCACTATGGGAGGGTATCCTGGTGGGTATGTTACACTTTGTTCCTCCTTGTGAGATTGAATGGGGCTGTTCACTGCCGAACTTTTCCGCCAGAGGGGCCACCCCTGTTGTGTCCCTAAAGAATTTCGTTCGTCATTTGGTTGCCCTAAGCTTTACATTGGAGCGCGATAGGATGGCTATTTAAACGTTATTTTCAACGAAGGTAAGAATTTCTCCTGTAAATCGATAACAAAAATGTGTTTAGGAAACCTTTAAGATTATGTAGCAAGTAATAAGTTTCCGAAAATTCCATTTTCCTGAGCCTAACAATTAATATATTAAAGTGCAACGGCAGGGTAGGTCAGACGGGCCTAAATATAGTATTTTCATGCACAAAGAGCACAAAACTTGACGTAATATGCCATGGGTCTATAATAATAATAATAATAAAAAAGATTATTACACTACGCTTTTATGTGTCCTCTTGTTGCGACTTGCGAGTATGTGTAATTCAACAGCGGGAGTACGAATCAGGGAAACTACCCATATTACAAAGAAAAATGTATTAAGTGTGTAAGCGCATGATATTCATTATTATACACTATGCCCTATCTGATAATTTAATATTAACATATGTCTTATTTGTATTTAACAAACATTTTCGCCTTTATTGTTTTGAGTTACAACAATTTTAAAATTATAATTCCTCAGGGTGGCCACTCTAGGACCATTATAAAATTTCAAGTATAATTCCCGGTTTTCAAGGCGAAGTTTCCAAAATTCAAGGCTACAAGATGTTTTCACTGTTTCAACCTTGCGTATTACCGCCTCTCACCACCCACTGCCCCCACATAAATACAGTATATTAATAATATAAAGTGTCTTTGTGATTCCAATGTATCCAAAAATTCTGATTCAATTCCATTAAACGGAATATATATATATATATATATATATATATATACACACACACACACACACACACAATTTAAAGTATTTAATTTAAGGTGTAGAGTTTATATTTGCCATTTCACATACTGAGACTCGAAATACATCTACAAAAAAGTCATAAATATTACGGGATATACCAATCTACGAGAAATTGTTAGTTATACAAGAATTTCAAACTCAGATTTACCTAATTAAAATTCAAGATATCTCAATAAACTTCCGTCTGTCAGATAGATTGTTTTGCAAAGGGCACTAACAAAGTAAACAGACTGAGAGAATTCAGTTTTATTTTCCACGCAGCTTTCTTTTCCTTCTTTCATAAAAATAGAAGCTAAACCGTGAAATACTTGCCTCAGGGCATTTATAAACAGGCTATGTATAAACTCAATTGGATTTGTATTAATAACAGTTGCAATTTTTACGTTTACGGAGAAAAATTCAAGCAGAATTCACGCATAATTCCCGGAGCCAAAAATTCAGGTATAATTCCCGGAATTCAAGGAATTCCCGGTGAGTAGCCACCTTGTTCCTGTTCCTGTAAATAAGGAAGCCCTAGAGGTTGCGAGACATGAAACAGAATATAAAATATTATTTGTAATAACTATTCTTCTCGATAAATGCGTATGTATAAAATAGAGAACCATATTTACTAGCCATGAGGAAAAATATGATATCACGTACAAAAAGGAGTCAGTTAACTTATTATTAACAACTATAAAAATAAAAGTACAGTTGCGTGGAATTATTATGTATTACTCTTTACCAGATTCACAAGAATAAAGCACATAAATATTCAAAATTACAAGTGACGTAAACAAGTGCTGTGCAAATTTTAAGACTTCTTTGACTGTTGTTGACGATCGTCTTATTAAAATTCTTAGTCTCACAGCACTTATTATTTATCTATCATTTTCAGACATAATTTCTGAGGTTAAGATGAAATTAAACTTACAATTTAATGTAATAGCAGCACGTTCAGCATCAAATTCCCCATGTATTTAAATGGGAGAACAATTACCCATCAAAAGCGTGGGGACACAACAGGGGTCCTGCCACCTATAATAGTTTACTTTGACCAGGCCCATTGACATGAGACTTGGCCAGAGGCGGCGCCACCGAATGAACGAGGGTGAGTTTTAGTCCTCAGTGAAACGGCTTCTCCCACCCAAACTGACCTACACGAAAATTCACAATAATTTATCCTATCTACATCAAGAATCACATACAGAGGGATAAAAGGAAAAACAAGGGTATAGAATGAATAGGAAAAAGAAATAAAGCAACGGAAATTATTACAAAAATAGAGACGCAGAGAAATAAAATGAAATGAATAAGACACAAATAATTCAAGAGTACTTAGATGAGCAGGCCATGTGGCACGAATGACACAGGAAAAAAGACTTTACAGGATTCTTGTTGGGAAACATGATGGTAAAAGAGACCAGTACGAAGGCCAAGACGAAGAAGGAGGAATAACGTTTTTAAGGAAATCGGCAAGGATGGAAAAGATTGGATTGACCTTACTCAGGATAGGGACAGATGGAAGCTTGTGTTGCTGTAGCTATAAAACTTCGGGTTAAATAAGGCTAGAGAGTTAGTTAAACTGGTACAAAAATACACACAGGGAGAGAATGAAAAAGAAACAAAAATACATGTAAAGGGAAATCGATACAGAGAGAGAAAGGAATAGATAAAATAAGATATTGAGGACAAAAATATGGTCCACTGGACGTTGGGTACTACTTCCAAGGTTGAGAACTTGACCACACTTATTGACACTGTCTCGTCCCGACTCCTTCACATAATAGTTTTACGAATTAGTAGATCCACCACATATTTACGGTGAATAAAAGATCAAGATTTCGGTACAAAATCTTAGCATATTTCGGGATCAAAAGCGGTATATAAAATGGCATTTCGGTATTAAAAATAGTGAATAAAAACCTAAATTTGATTTAAGAACTAAACTTATTACACAAAATTAACATTTCACTTCTAATAGCATTTATGTAGTTATCAGAGTATTAAGTTTATTCCTGTGTAAAGGAGTCCAATTTTGCTTCTCAAATACCTACAGCAGAATTAACCAATTTTCCGTAACTTGCATAATAACCAATTTTCCGTAACTTGCATAACTCACAGGATAATTCAGATCTCGGAAGGTGTCGCGTCGGTAAATAAACGCTATATTTCGTGTTTAAGAATTTATTTCGCATCATTTCGTGACAAAGGATGGCAGCAAAATGCACTTCACCCCTTTCAAAACCATGAAAAATTAACACTGCAATGTGTTGTCTCACATTTCGTGTTTTCGTCAAAAACGAAATAGGCTATGCACGCCCCTACGAATTAGGCACACCAGAATAGGTGAATAAACATGCTCTTGTAAAGCAAATAAAAGTTCAAGAGAATCTCCAGCAGTGGTTTTCAACCTTTTTCAGTCCGGGACCCACCTTGAAGGATATCAGAGTTCATGGGACCTATAAGCGCCGGCAGAATTACTTGTAGGGGTGTGCACCCAGTTTGTAATCTTATTCTTTCCAGCATCGAGTAGTTTAAGAAGCCCTCTTTGACGCGTGCTTAAATAAATTACACATACTTCATTCTAGAAAAGTAAATATGTAATTTGAAAGACTAATTTACTCTAGTCTAACATATAATTAAACACGCATGCTGAAATTGAAAAAAAAAGGTTTGCAATGGTAGAGCGCGGATAATGTAGAGTTTACACTACGTGCAACACGGGTTGAATTTAAATTCTTAAAACAATATACGAGGGCTGCTGAAAAAGTTCATGCAAACTACCCGTAACAGTGGCGCTAGTGTTTCGCTATTATAAAAATCTGAAGAATAGACCTTTTTTTATGTTTAAATTATCTTTCATTGTTTGTTTAAGCCTATTCGTTTATTTTTCACAGCAATTTGTCGTGAACACTTTCGGGCAATGATTTTTTTATGATTTTAAATGTATATTAACACTGAAACAATGCATCGAGCGACTTCATTTGACTTTTGGGGATGAAGCACCATCCAATAGAACTGTGTAGAATTGGTTTTCCGAATTCCAGCGTGGTCACACATTTCTCAGTGATGAATTTCATGAAGGTCGTCCATCCACGTCCGTTGTTGCCAGTAATGTTGATGCTGTGCGTGAAATGATTGAGAGAGATCGGCATGTGACATACCGTGAGATTCAGGCATCCTTGAACATTCACATGAAAGCAATACATACGATTTTGCATGGTCATCTGAACGTACGGAAACTTTCAAGCCGTTTGATCCCACACAACTTGACCGAAGCTCAAAAACAGGCTCGTGTAAATTGGTGTAAGGAAATGCTCAAAAAATTCAACTGAGGCAAGTCAAATTTGGTGTACTACATCGTTACAGGGGACGAAACTTGAATATATTCATACGAACCCGAAACTAAAAAGCAATCCACTGTTTGGGTGTTTCAAAGTCAGCCGAAACCAACAAAAGTTCTAGTTAATGAACATTTTTAAGCATATTTTCTCCTTAATTTCCGGCAAATTAGGTTTCGAGGAGTGCTGCCAAGCAAATGATTGCTTGTTTCTTCGGTTATACCGGACATAAGGTAACATGAATTGCGTAAAACAACCCAAATCGTCGCATTAATCTTCAGCACTACAACGCCAGTTCCCACTCAGCACACCAAACTGTTGATTTTTTGTCCAGTAAAAATGTCGAATTAATGACTCGTTGTCCGTACTCACCTGATTTATCACCTAATGACTTCTTTTGTTACCACACATGAAAAATAAGATGCGTGGTGAGCGTTTTGTGTCGCCTGAAGCAGCTGTTGACGCATTCCGGACAGCGGTTTCCGAGGTATCAGTTTCAGAGTGGAAAAAATGCTTTCAAAATTGGTTTGAGCGTATGCAAAAGTGTATCGATCTTAAGGGTGAATACTTTGGAAAACAATAAAGCCATTCCCAGAATTTCACATGTATTTTTTCATATTGATTGCAGAAACTTTTCCACCAGCCCTCGCATCTAGTAAGTTCAATGTAATAGGTTTATAAGACAAAGAAAATAAATTTTCGAGCACGACTTCACGACTCACCAAACACCCCCTCGGGACCCAGCAGGGGGTCGCGCCCCATAGGTTGAGAAACGATTGTCTATAGTCTTAAGAATAAATAACAAAAACTTACGTACTGTTGCATTTGTAGATCTGAGTAGTGCATGATGGCACTACTCTTTGCCTCCCGATCCTTTTTCTTGAAAAGCATCGAAAACGCTGCTAATCAGTGATCACGTCCGGCACAATACACACGCACTGAAGCTATGAAGAAATCGGTTATGCAGATAATGCCGAAACTTTAATGTCAGTTTTTGGCATCTTGACATGTCGTCGTGTCCCTGAATCACACTCATTAAACGCACGTGAAAAATCTACTTGGGTAACCCCTGGAGCGTCACATCCGGTGATTTACCTAGCAGGGATTCGCCCCGTGAACACTCCACGTGTTGCTCGTTATATAAGGACGGGAGAACCAACAATGGCAAACTGACAATGTGATTTCAAACTAATAAGAGGGTTGCGTCACCATGGGAACTGAATGCATTTTCCCTCTTCAACGCTTTATGGCGATGAGTTGTTATAAGTGCACTTTATGCACAGAAAGGCTAATCGGAACTGATCCTACAGTTTAAAGTGGAGTCCGAACCACTGCCAGCATAAATGCTAAGCAAATGCTTCCAAAAATCTTAGAGCAGGTAGTACTTTACACGGAAGCATATCATGTAACTTTTCGATTAGCTTTTGCGATTACAATATATATAATAAATACAGCAAGTTACACCATCTATGCTGAGTGAACGGTGTTTACATTTGAAACACCTAAAATATTCTTCCATACGTGTACAGTAAACGTTGTAAAGTATGTATTTAAGCAGTGCCATTGTCTTATACCTAATAATGTTTTATACGAAACGTTATTCCTCTCGGTTCTATAGTTATCGGCTATTAAAAATGTGAGGTGATACATTGTTTACATTTCACGCGGCCGCCATTACAACTGCACTCGTGACCTAGATGTCGCTTCCGATTGGTTATGCTACGAAAAATGCTACGGAAATAGGACGGGTTCTATCCTTGAGAAATGCCATGAAATATGCATTTTGGTCATGGCACAAATGTTAAGAAAAATGCTTTCGGGCCTAATGTGCTCCACCAGGTATAGCACCCGGGAACCTTTGATTGCAAGGTACCCAAAAATAAAATGAAAATCATAAATACGGATGAAAACACGAAATTAAGTTGAATCCTAGTGGAAAGTCGCATATATATCCACGTTAAAAAAAAAACAAGGTTCGACCTGGCAATACTGTGTTTACAACATGGGTTCCGATACAGAGAAGCAGCTATGGTAAGTAATGTAAGAATTTTTTTATTATTTCACAGAACAGTAACATCTAAGTGAAAATGAACAGTGCAAATTCAAAGCACGAATTAAGTACTAGATATGAGTGATTTTTTTTTAAAGCCGAAACAGTCAAACACAAGGGCTGGAAGACAGCACGTGTTGTTCCGATACCAAAGAAAAAAGTAATAACGTCCCTGAATGACCTTCGACCAATAAGTCTCTTACCTATATTTTCCAAAATCACTGAAAAAATTGTTAACAAGCAAACTCGCAAACACGTTAATGACCTAGATCTGCTTCCTAAATGTCAATCCGGTTTCCGTCCCTCACACAGCAAGGCAACGGCTTTACTTAAAGTAACTGACGATTTATTACGATCAATCGACAAGAGAATGGCAGTAGCGTTAGTATTACTGGATCTCACTAAAGCCTTTGACAGTGTCCATCATGACCTGCTCTTGAGCAAATTAAAATACTACAATTTTTCACCTCCCGCTCTCCAATGGTTTAGATCGTATCTGAACAACAGACAACAGAGAGTATTCATAAACGCTGCCACGCCCCCTCTCTCTCGCACCCTGCCATTGGAAACTGGTGTCCCACAGGGATCCATTCTAGCCCCTCTCCTCTATACCATTTTTACAGCCGACTTACCTACCGTAATCAATCACAGTAAAGTTCATTTTTACGCAGATGACACTCAACTACAAATTCCTTTTCCACCGAAATCGCCAGATGCAGCCTTAGCTTTGCTCAATGATGATTTATCCAACATAAATACCTGGTGTAAAAGTAACGGTCTAAAAATAAACCCACAAAAATTAACTTTCTCTCTTATTGGTTCCCGAAATAGTCTCTCTCTGATAAATCCTAACGAGATATGCATCAAACTAGACACATCTATAATCCCTTATGCAACAAATGTGAAAAATCTAGGCGTCATTTTCGATGAACACTTTAACTGGGATATTCATGTACAAGAACAAATTAAAAAAGCTTACGCCGTGCTAAGATCGCTGTACAACTTTAAAGAATGCCTAAGAACAGAGATTAAAATGAGACTAATCCAATCACTTATCTTTCCTCTACTGGACTACTGCGACGTAATTTTCGGACCAAATCTATCCGTTCGAAACAAAACCAAAATCCAGAAAGTCCAAAATTCATGTTTCCGTTTCGTGTACCATATAAGAAAATACGATCATATCCTCCCAACCCTAAACGCAAACAAAATGTTGAACATGACCAGACGCCGAAAATTACATCTGTGTTGTTTTATTCATAATCTTTTACAAACCAAAACACCTAGAAACCTATTCCAGAAATTAAAATTCAGAAGGGAAATACATGATTACAAAACAAGGGGAAAATCGAAACTTGAACTTCCAAAGCACACACTAGTGCGTTTCGAATCATCATTTACGTATTCAGCTGCAAGAGCGTGGAATGAACTTCCTCCTTCCATGACGTCCCTCACCAATCGCAACAACTTCAAAGACAAACTAAAAACTCTATTGTTAAATGAACAATATCTGTGTTCCAGCACTCACGAATAATAGCTCTCATTTCTGAACCAAATTTCTAATAACGAGTATTTTCATCTTCATTTTGCTTGTTTACTTTTCCCCTTACATGTTGCCAACCCTTAACAATATTTTGTCCTTTCTCGCATATTAAGAACATTTATATGTTTTTTACACATAACATTAATATTAATTTGTATTATTCGTAACCATATCACACCAAGCACAATTGTGTTAATTAATTTGTGTATCCTTGTGTATTTGTTTTCAATCTTTTTATTATTATTATTATTATTTTTAGTGTGTAGACCAGCCTTTGTTCTCAATTTTGTATTTGTTCTTTTTGTGTCTTCTTTATGTTTCTCTCTTTCTTCTTTGTTTGTTATTGTACAAACATTTAGTAGGTAGAATGTATTTAGTATGTATATGTATCCATCGGGGTTAGGTGGTAGAACAGCCGCAGGCTGAACCTCGCCCTTTAATAAAGGAAAATTGAAATTGAAAATATTCGTTTATTTTACTTCCCTTTTCTACTTATTTTGGCTAATCGGGAAGATGAATGGTGATACGATGAATGGACAAACACATACTGACACAACACAACATGAGTCCCACGCAGGATGGAACAACACATTAAAAAAATAGGACAGAGAGAGAAGACCCCAAAAAATTGCAAAAAGATTTATCAATACTAGACCCCCGGTTTCCAATGTAATATCAATGTACAAAATATGTACATAAATATGTAATTAATAAAATATGTTCCTAAATATGTATTATCAAAAGGATATGTAGCTAAATATGTAGTATCAAAGAATATGTAATATTAATAATAAGAGTATTCAAGCAATTTCAACAAATTGTAAAAAAAAGTATACAGAAAGAACAATCTAATGAAAATACATAGCTGCCTTTGTACTTCTTGTACAAGGAAACATATTGCGTAACTCGCTACGTATAGGAAAGTAGCGTTCTTGTCCACCAATGACAAGTTTCTAGGTGCTTTGCCTAAAACTAAACGCGAAACGACAATTTGTAACCGCAAAGTGGAAAGGGGGAGGGGGACTCCAGCATCTTTCAATAAATAACAGTACCCATAATTTCATCCGAATTGGAAGTCAAATTTAGGTGACCGTAAGAACTATGCATCTCATTGATTACAAAATATGACATCACATGAGATACAAATTTTCTTCATCATGTTTCGGATATCAAAAATATAGGAAAAAAAATACCGAAATATGTTGATTTACGTAAATTAAATTATCCAATATGTAAAATATGTAATATTCCGACAAATATACAAAAATATGTAACATAAAACTGATGTAAAATCATGTCAGTTATATAATTCGTTGACATTTTCCTGTTCAAGGTATGTATCTAGAAAGGACTAGAATATGTAGGGGAAGGTGGTAAGATCGGGTAATGGGCTGAAACCGGGTACCTTGGTTCTGGTACAGCGCCTTGAATAACGTAGTGTGGAAAACGACCCAAGAAACCGGTTCCCCAGACGGATGAGAAACATAGATGGCAGTGCGATCAATGTCGGTGCTAATTTTGTTATGAAAGTAATGCGGCTTTGTTAGTTTTTGGAATATATTATGTAGATTTGTTTGTCTTGAAAGGCGGTACGTGAATTGATGGAAACAGTTATATTTGTGGAGTGATTTGAAGTCACGAAATGGCATTAATTTGGAAAGAAAAGTAAAATAAAATTAATAAATAAATAGCATGCGTAACACAAGAAGAAACATCGCAATGTGATTCCGGACGTCAGGTCTTGGACTGTGTATTAGAGTTTATTTTTCTATGTTATTAGAATATAAATAGTATCCTGAGATATATTTCATACCGAGGCGACAAACCACAAGCGTCGCTTGAAAGCGAGCAGTCGGAAATCAATGCAGCCTTTCGAACCGTAGGGACAAAAGCTCTGATTGCACCGTTTCCTCAAGGAGATTTTACACCAAAGCGACACGCGACAAACGATACGAGGATTTCACACCAAAGCGACCCGGGTCATTCGGTCCAAGGCAACTTTCATACAGAAGCGACACATGTTGCTTGGAAAGGAGCCAATCAAGAGCAACATTTCACATCGTAGCGGCATGACGGGAAGCACAGGGCTGCGTACGCTTGCTAATAGACTGAAGGCACCATGTCGCTTGTCACTTAGTTGGGAAATCCCCCTTTAGCGCGTCGCTTCGGTCTCAGCACCCTTCCTTTAAGGAACTTTCCGACCGAAGTAACAAGTAGCACGCGAATACGCCATATGAACGTGTCGTTTGCTGTTTGGACCCTCATGTGCAATGAATGCTATTTTACAGTCTGGAAGTGTGTGTCACTAGTGTGACAGTGTGAACATCCCGTGTCGCTTGTCCCATTGGTTTGAAAGTTGCCTTACACTCATGTCGATGGCACTAAGAAAGTTTTGTGGGGTTCCCCTCGTCGTTTCATGCAATCATCATTATCATCATCGCCGCGATTAGTTTAAAGCGGAAGAAAAGACAGAGTAAATATCAAAAATACAAATGCTTCAGTGTGTATATCTTTAAAATAAATGATGATGATGATAATAATAATGAACCTAATTCATACACAAAAATTTAGTTGCCAAGAGCATTCCACGCGTATTTTTTCTCCCGTATTATTAACGAAAATATGACGATAACAGGACGTGGTCGACTGTCTAGAACTTCGCGACCACTGTACCAAATATCATAGCAATTATCACATTCATAGAAATGCTTCATGTAAAAGAATCAGACGTTGCAGCGAAAACTCCATTTACTTCCATTATAAGCAGTCGAACACCAAGCACCGGGGTCAACACCAGCGCCTCTAGCGGATCATTTTCGAGTGGAACCAGCCAGAGAGCGCAGAACCTAATATGCCGTTTTCCACACTACGTTATTCTAGGCGATGTAGTTCTGGCGTCATTAGTTCTCTCTAGCGGACAGATTGTGAACTACACTCCACTAGTCAAGAAGAAGCAGCGGCCATATTGGCGTGTTGTTGCTGTTGAATCTCGGCGTCTGTGTAGGTGAGTTTGTTTTACGATGTCATCTCTCTGTGTTCTTTTGTATTTACACGATCCTTTATTTAATAGTCATTACAGTTATAAAATGCAGTCCAGCTTATTATATGTTTACTAAGGATTTATACCCTAACAAACAATACGGATTTAGTCCAATAGTAGCGTGGTTCTGTTTAGTTTTTATACCCTCTGCACTCGGGGCAACACCGGGCACTACCCTCATTTAAGACTGAATTATATTTTTTGTAATGATATATTTTCTAACTCAACAAGGAGAAGGGTGGATCCAATGTGGAAAGTGTCTTGGCTGGGCCCACGAAAGCTGCAGTGGAGCGGAGGAAGAAGTCAACTACTTTACTTGTGATTTCTGTAACTAATATTATTGAATTGTTCAGCTAAGCCATGAACCAACTTCTCATAGGTATAAAATAAAAATTTCTGTAACTTTTCCACTGACAACCTCGTTTTTCTATTTTCCCATAAAATCAACATATGCATCCGTTCTTACCCCACTAGTGGGGTAAGACCGGGTGATTTGACTTTTGTCAGAAAACAATCATTGATAAAAAAGTAGTGCAACTCTGACTTTTCAGTAATGACATATAGTGTACTCAGTTAAACAATGCATATTTTAATTAAATCTGACACACTCTAGGTCGAATAGTTTAGCTCCAGCACTTCGAGTGTTAGCTACCCAGTCTTACCCCATTTTCCACTAATTACTAGACCTCGGATTTTTAGGTTCTAAAAAAATGTGCTTTTAGATGCCTAAAATAGGCTCTAAACATCCTAAAATAGGTTCGAAAAACTTTAAAATAGGCCCTAAGTAGTGTGATTTGTGGTATTACTGGGGCGAGAAATGATGAACCCCCCTCTGGAAGATTTGTCTACACTTAAAACTTGCTCAACATGCCCATATGAGCTTTTTGCTCAAGTGTGGAACCCTGCCTAATCCAAGATTTTTGTGAAAATGCCCTCGGGAAGTTCCTGTGAAATGATGACCCCCCTCAGATTGATTTGCCTACACTTATAAAAGGCACTTCTGTCAGATTGTTGTCCATAAATTTGTTAAAAATATGCCCCTCTTGATATTTTTTTTGCCCACACCTAAAACTAAGCCACACACACACACACACACCTACACACCCACACACACACACACACACACACACACACACACACACACAAAGCACATTGTTGAACCCAACTGATATTTTTTATTAAGTATAGAGTTTTGATTTGAACCCCAAGAAATTTTATATAAATACCAAAGCCAAAAAATATTAACACACATACACACACACACACACACTAAATATAGAAAACACACTGCTGAACCCAACTGATATTTTTTTATTAAGCATAGAATTTTGATTTGAACCCCAAGAAATTTTATATAATAAACAACAATAAAAAATGCCTAATCAAAAATATTGTAATCAATGCAATAAAAATATATCCAGCCCCAATTGGGCTAAGCATCAAAAGAATTGTAATCCAGAGAAATGCAGAACTCCCACAAAAATATGCCCTAAATGCCATAGAAAATATAACATGAAATATTTCTCTTATACTTGTTCTGAACAGTCATCAACATTTCCAAACAAAATTGATTGGAAATATTTGTGTGATTGCTCTCTATAATTTAGATTGCAAGGCCATATTTTGTAATTTTCTAGACCAGGAGCTAGACCCTCTGCACCAGAAACAGGCCATAAAATGCCTCTCCACAAATTATGTGAGCATCATGGAGCACACAATACATTTTACAATTTTGAGAATCTCAATTTAAATTAAGGGAACAAGAGATTTGGATTTGATGTATCTGGAAATATCCCTTTTTTCAAAAAATGTTTGCATCTTGAATCAACCTGCAAACAATATTACATGTTAGGCTGGGCTATCTCAACAGCAGAGGCATGCAGCTTAGTGGTTTCCTGCACTCACACTCTGTAAATACATTCCATGATTTTATTATCCTATTAAAGCACCCAATGCTGCAATTTTTAAATTTTTGCTGAAGAAGATACATGATTATCTCAGTCATGTTCAACATCTGAGAATTGTATGCATCAAAATATTGCAGGTGATGATTAAAATCTGCACCACTATACAACATTCCACTATCTGTTGTAACAAATTCTGCCTTTTGGAACCTATCCAGATGCATCAGCAAAAATCTGAAATGTTTCCAGTTTGAGCTCTGATTGGGAAGGATCTCAAAATCATAGAATCTCCCCACACTTGCATGATTTGAAAACCATCCTCCATAATAGGAAAAATCAACATAATAATAAAAAAAAACAACAAACTGTCCCACAATTCTTCTTCAAGAATTATACTTGTGGCACTCAAAATCAGTGATGTATTTCAAGTTTAGATAATTGAATTTTTGTGTGCTGTTCAGGGCCCAGCGGAACTCTGTTTCATTATTGATTGAAAATAAATCATACTCTGAGAGTGTTGAGAATCTAATTTTGAAATCAGGAAGAAGAGATTCAGATCTAATATATTTTGCAACATCTCTTCTGTCAAAAAATGACATGAGCATTGATCCTATTGTGCACCTACACAATTGTGGAGAGCAATCATGTAGATATAAACAGAAATTGTACATGGCTCTGTGTACCTCCCGATCAGAATTTGAGGTTGAGATTTGAAGATTGCAAAAAATTGCAGTTTAAAGGTTCAAAATATCTCAAATTATGAAATTTTATCTTCAAACTCAGCAAATACAGAATAATCTCATTTGCATTTATGACCCCTGAGATATATTTTTCCCTTCTAACAAAATCCGCACCAGAAAACACCAAGCCTGTATCTGTGGTTACAAATTCAAAATCATTATAGGATTTCAAATAAGTATCATAATTTAAATGTTTCCAGTTCTCAGATATGTCAAATGGGATATGAAAACAATACATTGATTCAAAATATTTTGTTGTGAACCATTAATTTTTTCTGTAACAATTATAAAAACCTACAAACAGCCCAACAATTCTCCTGTGCAACAGATATATGTATTTTTCATTCTTGCCCAACAATCCCAGATGTATGCATCCAAATTCATGGTCACTGTCAAGCACCCACCTAAATTCTGTCTCATTTCTAACTGCAAACACATCATATTCACATAAATCGGAAAATGCAAGCTTGAACCTTTCCAACAGTGATTCCGATTGTATATATTGTGACAAATTCCTTCTCTCAAAAAACATTGCAACAAGTGCTGTGTGTTATCCTTCTAAAACAATGCACATTCAAAAATGCAATGCTGTAATTTTTTAAGAGCATGCCCAACACTATGCTTAATAATATTGTTCCTTTGTTGCTGATAATCCCGATTTATTTCCAAATCACACTGCCCGGGATACATGTTTGCTGAACAATATTGCAAAATTGGAACTGTAGCAACTATGTATGTATTATTGGGAGCTTAGATAATTGTTCCCCACACCTGCATGTTTCATTCCAAGAGGTTTTGTCTAGGCACAGTGCAAGGCACTTACTGCTGCAATTTCTGAATTTTTGCCTCAGAAAATACAGAACAAGCTCATTCAGGCATTTGTGCTTTAAATACCCAACAAGATCCGGGTGGAAATCATCTGCACTGAACAAGTGCCCATCATCTGTGGTCACAAATTCAATATTCATATTAAACAGATTGGGATTGGAAATTATTCTGTTCAAAAATTTAAAATGCACCCAATTTAAGCTCTGATCAGCCATGAGCTCTAAATTCATAATCTTCATACCCATCACAACAATTGCTGTACCAACATTCATCAAACAATTTCAACCTGCAGAAATAATAATAGCTCCCAGTGTGGTGATGCACAAACAATCTACAAATTCTCTTAAACTTGTTGTACATAAATTTTTCAAACTTGCTTACATCCTTCAGTGACAAGTATTGAAAATTCTTGTCACTGTTAAAAACCCAGTGGATTTCAGTCTCATTCTGAACTGCAAACAATTATACTCGGACAGGTTCAGGAACCTAAGCCTAAAATCTTGAACAAGTGATTCGGATTTTATGTATTTTGAAATTCCTATTCTGTCAAAAAATTCTGTATTATGACAAGCTTAGTGGCAATGTGAACAATTGGCATGTATTTTGTATGTTGTGCGCTTCAAGTGACAGGCATATGCATTCATGCTCACAATTTTTAAATTTTTGCCTAAACATATACATTAGAATCTCACTGAAATTTGTATATTTTGAAAATTTATTCATGCCTGGCTTAAAATCTTCAAGTCGATACAAATTGCCCTCATCTGTGGTGACATATTCAATATGATTCAGGGGTAGAGGTACTGAAATTCTGTTGGTGATATTATAGTGGATCCAGTTTAGACTCTGTGGCATAATTATGTCCATTCTGTACACAAAACAATTCTCATTGCAATTGTTGTACCAGTAATCATCATACATTGCAAATCCACAATGCCAATAATAATACTCTACAGAATAATGCACAAAAAATCCAACAATTTTTTTGCATGTATTGAACATGGATATTTCAAATCTTATTAGGGATTTCAGGGACAGGTAGTGAAAGGCAAAATCACTTGAAAGCACCTATTGCATTTCAGTTTCATTCCCAACAGAGAACATGTCATGCTCGGACAGATTCAAGAACCTAAGCCTGAAATCCCCAATAAGTGATTGTGATTTGATGTATTTTGAAATTGCTCTTCTGTCAAAAAAATTCTGCATATTTAATAATTACACACTGGCATGAATATGCAAGGAACAGAATCATGAAAACCCATTACTCAATGCATTCCGATACAGCCTCATTGTTTATGATTGTTGCAAATTTTGAGATGAAACTGTTTTTATGTGATTCAAGGCCCATCAAAGATATTACACAGTGAACAATTACAGTGTCACTTGTTTCATCCAAAACAATATTGTATATGAGATGGGGTAATTTTTTCAATTTAATATATTCCAATCTGTCAAGTTGCATGAAGCACTCAACTGCAAGAACCCTCTCGGTGTTATTTTTTGCTGTTCTGAAAAGGAGGTAGCATGAAACAATGGCAATTACAGATTCTGAATTGTATATAATTTTTGTAGAGAAACAATCAACATAGTTGATAGAGCTCATATAATTAGATTTTTCTGCTGAGGTCTTGGAATTTTTGATGAATGCATATCCTATATTCTCTATGTATTCATATGTGATGATATTATCAGGTGCTTTGTCCTGAAATTCTACAAAATATATTTTTGTTGTTCCTACAAGGGCCATAACATAAAAATCATCATAGTACCCAACCTCAGAGTTTACATACCTGAGCAACTGATTGTATTTGTGGGTATTGAGCTTGAACAGATTGATCTTATTTTCAGGGGGGCTCACAATGTTGTCACAGAACCTGAGGATCCCATTACTGCTCAGGGATGTGCTTAGCTCAGGTCTGAAAATCTTGTTGACATAACATTTTGTGCCTTTATTTGAAATTTTAACAACAATTTTGAAATCTACAAGGCTTATCTCTGTGACATAATTCCCCAGGATGCTGACAAGTTGTTGATTTGTATTCAATGCATCTATGATGCTCACTTGCATAATTTGTGTGGGGACATATGGGTTCTCTTCAAAACAAACAGTTCTGTGATTAAAATTATCTGAAAAATCTCTTGCATTTGTTTCATATATACTGTAGACAAGATACTGATTGTTTATATATTTTACAATATAATCTTCAGACATCTTGCAAGTGGGGGCAACAGAATATCTATGGGTTATATTTATATCTAGGCTTTCACTATTCTGTACAGTCAATATGTTGGGAACAAAAAATTCATTCTATACCTTCAATCCTGTTTCTGCTCTATTTCTGCACTCCCTGCTGTCCCTGCTGTGTCTGTTGTTTCTGCTGTGTCTGAAAATATTTTTAATTTACATAATTGTTTCCCACAATTGCATCTTCTGCTAAGATTATTCCCACCTAGAATTTTTGCAATACAATCAGAATCACAATCTTTGAATTTTTGTCTTATAAAATACATTATAATCTCATTCAGGTATATATGTTTAGAGTACCACACACAATCAGGATCAAAATCATCCCCACTATACAAATGGCCAGCATCTGTTGTGACAAATTCAATATCATTATAAATTGTAGATATTCTAAATTTGTAATGCATCCAATTCAAGCTTGGATATGAATCAATCCTCATCCTATGCTCTGAAAACAAATTGTAGCAATTTCCCCACCAGTGATTCCTAAACACTTTGAGCATGAAATAATACCCGTAATCATCTGTGTAAAAATTCACAAAATATCCAGCAATTCTGCCATAATTATTGTACACAATTTTTTCAAACTTGCTTATATATTTAAGGCATAGGTAGTGAAAAGGCAATTCACTGTTAAGCACCCACTGCATCTCTGTTTCATTGCAAATTGCAAACAGGTCATACTCAGAGAATCCAGATAATCTGATTCTGATATTTTCCACCATTGTTCCTATGCAAACAGGTCATGTTGAACATACGTTGAAACGTTTATATAGGAACAATGGTGGAAAATATCAGAATCAGATTATCTGGATTCTCTGAGTATGACCTGTTTGCAATTTGCAATGAAACAGAGATGCAGTGGGTGCTTAACAGTGAATTGCCTTTTCACTACCTATGCCTTAAATATATAAGCAAGTTTGAAAAAATTGTGTACAATAATTATGGCAGAATTGCTGGATATTTTGTGAATTTTTACACAGATGATTACGGGTATTATTTCATGCTCAAAGTGTTTAGG